>NC_045449.1:6015475-6091579 GCF_002776525.5 Piliocolobus tephrosceles
AAAAAAAAAAAAAAACAGAAATAAAAGAAAAAGGAATCTACCCACAGCACAGGAAACTACAAATGGTCAATGGCACAGGACACATTGTTCAATCTCTTTAGTAAGCAGAGAGATACACCCTAAAGCAATGACAAGGGTCCACTACCCACCTATTAGTTTTCAAATGTTGTAACATAAAGTGCTGGTCAGGGCGTGGAGAGACGGGCATTTCTCTCCTCCCTTGCGGTGGGAGTATATACCTGGGTACAGGCTTTTTGAAGGACAATCTGTCAGGATCTGATGAAAGTTTAAACAGCGCGGCTCTGTTTAGAGGGAGGGAGGAGGGCAAGTGTTGTCCCCCTCACCTTCCAGTCTCCTACCAGTGCCCCACTTTTCTGGACACCAGGTGCACTGGAGCTGGGAAACCCTGTGGGCCAGGGTCAGCCTCCCTGGAAGCCTTCTCTGCCAGGAAGAAGGGAGCAAAGGCGGGGAACAGATGTGATAATAAACCCGCACACATGACCAGCTCAGCTGTGTTCCTTTGTTTGTGTGGGTGTGTTTTTTTGTTTGTTTGTTTTGTTTTGTTTGTTTTTTTGAGACAGAGTCTTGCTCAGTCGCCCAGTCTGGAGTGCAGTGGCGCCATGATCTCGGCTCACTGCAAGCTCCGCCTCCCGGGTTCCCGCCATTCTCCTGCCTCAGCCTCCCAAGTAGCTGGGACTACAGGCGCCCGCCTCATCGCCTGCCTAGTTTTTTGTATTTTCTATTAGAGACGGGGTTTCACCGTATTAGCCAGGATGGTCTCGATCTCCTGACCTCGTGATCCGCCCGCCTCGGCCTCCCAAAGTGCTGGGACTACATGCGTGAGCCACCGCGCCCGGCCTGTTCGTGGTTTTTACATACACCATTCATGTTACCTGTAGATCAGTAGTCTGGTGTGTGATTAGACCACAGTTGGTGGAAATGTAAATTAGTTCAGCCTCTGTGGGAAGCAGTTTGGAGATGTCTCAAGTAACTTAAAACAGAACTACCATTTGAACCAGCAATCCCATCACTGAGTTTATACTCAAAGGAACATAAATTGTTCTTCCAAAAAGACACATGCACTCGTATGTTCGTTGCAATGCTGTTCCCAATGGCAAAGACATGGAATCAATCCAGGTGCCTATCCATGGTGGATTAAACTTTGAAAATGTAGTACATATCCACCATGGAATACTACACAGCCATAAAAAAGAATAAAATCGTGTCCTTTGCAGCAACGTGGATGCAGCTGGAGGCCATTATCCTAAGCAAATTAATGCAGAAACAGAGAACCAAATACTGCACATTCTCACTGTCAGTAGGAGCTAAACATTTGGTACCCACAGACACAAAAATGGGAACAATAAATGCTGGGGTAGGGAGGGAGGAGGACAAGGGTGGAAACACTGTGCTCGTTACTTGGGTGATGGGATCCTTGGAAGCCCAAACTTCAGCATCACACAGTATACCCATGAAACGAGCCTACATGTGTACACTCTGAATCTAAATATTTTTGAAATTAAAAAATAAAAAGACCATAGCGTACGTGTCCGTTTTCCTGTTTCTGAACACTAAGACTCACTTCTAGCTTTGTGGCATTTCAAAGTGCTTCAGAAAACCTGACTGTGCACCATTCCCTGTGTACAGAAATACATTTCTGTCTAGGACAGGTGCGTAGACATGGGATTGCTGGTTTGAGAAGATGGAAAGGCAAGGCAAGTGAAGTGCCGTGGTACTGAGTTCATGCTGTCTGCTTTGGACAGAATCTCTAGAAATGGCTGATTCCCTTTCTCTATGGCTCCAGCTTCTATCAGACATCCCCTTCCATGGGCCCTGCTCCCACCAGGTGACCCTGGCTCCTGGGCTCCAGTCACACCGGCTCCTTCCTTTGTCCACAGCTCTGGGGTAGAGCGGCTCTCTCCCTTCTCTGGGCCATCTCACCTTCCCTGTTGCTCCTTCAGCCCCTTGCACACCTTGGTAGCTTGCTCCCTGTATTAACATTTTCCCGTTAATATCCATCTGGCATGGATTTTGTTTTCCTGGATGAACCCTGACTCATACATAGGCCACAGTCAGGAGTCTGGATGGCAACCACGTGCCAAGAATTTTATGCAGAAGAGTGTCATGATTTAGTATCTGACCTAAACCAATGATGTTGGCCATGGTGTGGAGGTTAAATTGAACAAAAGCATGGAGCTCTGTGAGGAGGCTGATCTAGCAGAGGCTTGCACAAGGGTAATAGTAGGGAATAGAGACAAACAGAAGGCTTTGCAGTATTTTACAGTGATAGATGTGGCAGTGAGAGGAGGAGAGGAGTAAGGAATGAAGCCCAGATTTCTGGGTAGTGGCCCTGCCATTTACTGAGGTAGGAAAGGAAGCGTTTTTTGTTTTGTTTTGTTTTGTTTTGTTTGTTTGTTTTACATGGAGCCCTGAGAATATATGAGTTTTTCTTTACTAAACACCTTCTCTCTCTCTCTCTCTTTTTTTTTTAGACAGAGTTTCTGCTCTTGTTTCCCAGGCTAGAGTGCAATCTCAGCTCATTGTAACCTCCATCTCCTGGGTTCAAGTGATTCTCCCACCTCAGCCTCCCAAGTAGCTGAGATTACAGGCGCCTGCCACCACAGCCAGCTACTTTTTGTATTTTAGTAGAGGCGGGGTTTCACCATGTTGGTCAGGCTGTCTTGAACTCCTGACCTCAGGTGATCCTTCTCTGTGTCAGTGCCCTCCTGTCTTATCTCCTACAGCTTCGGGGCTACAGGGGGACATAAATACCATGTGTGCAGGCACCTTTGTAAACCAGGCAGCACTTTCCTTAAAAAACAAAACAAACAAAAAGCACAGTGACCACAGAGGGGAGCTGGGAAGGACGGTGAGGGGCAAGGGCATTTCTGGGGCCCATCTCTCCTCTCTGTGGCTCCAAGGGCAAGATTCCACACTAGCTAGTACAACTGCATGACAGCACAAAACACCACCAGCTGCCCCATGGTGTGCCTTCTAGGTATCAGGCCCTATGCTGGGTATTTTATGCACATTCTCTCTGATCCTCTGAAGTGGGAGTCAGCAATCTTAATTTGATTTTCAGAGTCAGAACTGGTGGAAATTCAGTTCGGTCCCTAGTATGGTTGGATCTCGTATTTCCGAAGGCCCATGCCGGGGGGACTATTACATCATGCTGACAATATAAATTAGACTGATCAGAGGCTGACAATATGATTAGGAATGACATACTATTTAGTAGCTGGCATTATTGCCTGTTAAATTTATACATGACAAAGTGCTTTCTATCTCTGCCCAGTGACACTTTGACACTAACCCAAATCATAGAAAATGCTGTGGTGCGAGCCATAGGCCAATTATTAACTGTCCCTGGGAGGTCACTCAGCCCTTCCAGCCCTGCTGACAGATTGGTCTTTGGTGAAATCATGAAGTCTTGGGAGAAGCTTATTTTTCTATTCTTGGGAACCCAGGGATCTCCCTAGCTCCCAGGTAGAGAAGCCGTCATTGTACATGGGGTAAAAAAAAAAAACACTCAGCACTAAAAGCCTAGGTTCTATCTCTGATTACCTTCATGCCGTTAATAAGTCATTGATTCTCTCTAAGCTTCAGTTTCCTCATCTAAAAAAAAAAAAAAAAACAAAAAAAGAGAAACAAAAATACTTAACCTATCTCTATTATGGGAGTTTTCTGCAGATAGAATGAGTCAGTGGATATGAACGGACTTCGCATCAGCCAACCTTTGCTGTGTAACAAACATCCACAAAAAACCCCAGAGTCAATAAGCATGTATTTCCTTTATGTATCTGGAGGTCGGTTAACACTTGCCTGATCAAAGCTAGACTGGATGAGTGGCTCTGCTTTAGGCTATGGGTTTGGTTAGAATGGGTTCCTTGCCATACACTGGGCTCTGGTGTGTTCTTTGCATGTTTATCCTAGAGCCTGGGATAAAAGGGAAACACCTGCTGGTGAGAAACTCTTCTCGTGGCAATGGCAGAGGCGCAAGCGGGTGAGCCCAGCTGCACAAGCACATTTCACGTCCTTGCTTGCATCATGTATGTTAATCTTCCAAAGTGGGTCACATGACCAAGCCCCAAGCCAAGGAGTGAGGCAATAAACTCCCATGTATGTGGAGAAGAGGGAGGGAATGTTTTTAAACAATAATCCAATCTACCACCTCCTTGTTCCACATATACATAAGAAAGGACTGTTACTTATCATTATTTTTTCAACCCCAGTAAGGACAGAGATGTCAAATATCCTGTTTTTCATCGATTGTTTTGGCCTCACAGCAACTGGTTTGGCTGTAGTTAATCAATCCAATTGACCATCAATCCACTGGACAAATTGGCTGCTCAGTTGTGTCCAATGGAGTTGATTTCCACAGGTGCATTGGGCCCCCTGAGTCCTGTCTGTGCTGTATGATGGGTTAGAAAGTAGCCAACTTTGGCTGGGCATGGTGGCTCACACCTGTAATCCCAGCACTTTGGGAGGCCGAGGCGGGTGGATCACAAGGTCAGGAGTTCAAGACCAGCCTGACCAACATGGTGAAACACCATCTCTACTAAAAATACAAAAATTAGCCAGGCATGGTGACACGTGCCTGTAATCCCAGCTACTCAGGAGGCTGAGGCAGGAGAATCGCTGGAACCCAGGAGGTGGAGGTTCTAGTGAGCCGAGATCGCGCCGCTGCACTCTAGCCTGGGTGACAAAGCAAGACTGTCTCGAGAGAAAAAAAATGAAAGAAAGTAGCTAACTTTAGCTGCCTACCTCTTTGCAAAAGGTAGGGTACTCCAGGGAGCTTCCTTTCTTATTCCTGCTTTCTCTCAGTTCAACGTCCTCGGGCTAGAAGCTACATAACATAATAACCACCGACAAGTATGCAGACCTTTACTGATCGCCAAGTGCTTTTATAGATATAATCCATTTTGCATCCCTGAGATAGCCCCTAATCATGCCCATTTCGCAGATTAGGATCCCCTGGGTCACATCAATAGGAAATAGGAGACCCGGGATTTGAACCCCTCCTGCCTGATTCTGGGGCTCGGGATCGCCCCTCCCCCGGTCCAAGGAGGGGTTTCCTGCTCTCCAAGGCTTGATCTCCTCCTGCCTGACTTCACAGCACTCCCCAATGTAATGTCAGCTCCGTGTGACGGCCTATCTACCACATCCACAATGGTTTAATTTCTGCCGTTTATGTGAAAAGAAATTACTCACTAAAATTTAATTTGGTAAATTTCAGTCTTGGTAAGCAGTGAATTCAATGACGACACAGCCCAGCAAGTCAGCAGTTACTCAGACGATTTCCCAGCCACCAGCCCTCCCCACCCGGATAACAAAGAACGCCCAGCCTCTCAGCCTGTTTTAAATTCACATTCCTTCATTATTATGTCAAGGGAAGTCATTATGGGACTGAAGAAAATGCTTCCTGTCTAGAAAAATAAAACGCAGTCTTGTGCGGCGGATTAGCGTTTTCTGTCGGGCATTAAATGGAGAACTCTCAAGGAGCATGGTTTCTGAATTATGTGGTTTGATGATTATTTAACCACGTTGGCTGGTGATAACTATTTATCTAGTCCAGAGCAACGCAGTTCAATAGGCCTGTCCTTACGTCCCCCTTGGAGGCTGCTGCCAGGAACCTGGCTCCCAAAATTTTCTGGGGAAGGGCAGTGGGTGGGGGGTGTGGGGAGGTGACAGGAGATGAAGGCAAGTTTCTCAGGTTGGCATTGATGCCTGGAATCTGCACAAATTTGCCTACATAGACTGGACGCTGGTAGATTTCCTGCAACTGATGTGTGTGTGTGTGTGTGTGTGTGTGTGTGTGTGTGTGTGTGTGTGTAAAAGACAGAGAGAGATTGAGAGATTCAACCTAGACATGTTATAATCAGCTTGTTTAAGCCACTGGGGCTATGGGCTTTCAAGGCAGGAATAATATTCTGTTTATTTTTGCACCCCCAGTGCCTAGCACAGTGCCTGGCACTTGTGTATAACCATGATTTTGAGGCTGATTGTCAAAAACACGAGTTAGGGAGCAGACTCCTGTGATGGTAGCTGCAGCTGGCCACCAGGATGTGTTTCACCCGGACTTCTGTCTGTTAAATTTACTGCTGCATCCTCAGCTCCAAGGCCAGTGCCTGGCAAAGAGATAGTGCTCAGTAAATACTTGCTGCATTTTTTCTGAATCTGCATCAAGGTGTGGAAGGTAAGAAGAGCTGCTAGGATAAAAGACACCGGGGCACCTTTTGGGAAAGAGACCAGGACAGAGGAACAGATGGGGGCTGAAATACAGGGTGGAAAAGTTGTTTGGTCTGAAGAAGAGCAGGCTTGGGGTCAGGACCATGCCTTCCCACCTCTGAATGCTGCCCTGAAGCAGGATTGGCCCCATTCTGGGTGGTCTGCGGGGAGAGGAGGCTATTGCTGGTAGGTGCATTCTGAGGTCGGGGGAAAGGAAAAAGTTTACAGGAAAGCTGTCCAAAGAAGGAATGACTGGCCAGGCGCGGTGGCTCAAGCCTGTAATCCCAGCACTTTGGGAGGCCGAGACGGGCGGATCACGAGGTCAGGAGATCGAGACCATCCTGGCTAACACGGTGAAAGCCCGTCTGTACTAAAAAAATACAAAAAAACTAGCCGGGCGAGGTGGTGGGCACCTGTAGTCCCAGCTACTCGGGAGGCTGAGGCAGGAGAATGGCGTGAACCTGGGAGGTGGAGCTCGCAGTGAGCCGAGATCCGGCCACTGCACTCCAGCCTGGGTGACAGAGCAAGACTCCGTCTCAAAAAAAAAAAAAAAAAAAAAAAAAAAAAAAAAAGGAATGACTTTCCCTTAAGAGTTAGGGAGCCCCCAGGTGTCAGGAGAGGCTTGACTTGGGCAGAACGTTGGAGTGGAAAGTGTAACAGAGGGATGTCTGGTCTTTTGGCTTCCCAGGGTCACACCGTAAGAAGAATCGTTAATGTAGTATGTTAACACTAACGATAGCTGATGAGCTAAAAATCACAAAAGGACATAAATTACAAAAAAAAAAAAATCTCATAATGGGTCTGGTGCAGTGGCTCATGCCTGTAATCTCAGCACTTTGGGAGGCCAAGGAGGGCGAATCACGAGGTCAGGAGTTCGAGACCAGCCTGGTCAACATGATGAAACCCCATTTCTGTATTTTGTAAAAATACAAAAATATTAGCTGGGCCTGGTGGCGGGCGCCTGTAATCCCAGCTACTTGGGAGGCTAAGGCAGGAGAATCGCTTGAACCCGGGAGGCGGAGGTTGCAGTGAGCCGAGATCACGCCACTGCACTCCAGCCCAGGTGACAGTGTGAGACTCTGTCTCAAAAAATAAAAAAATTCATGTTTTAAGAGAGTTAACAAATGTGTGTTGGGCCACATTCAAAGCCATCTGGGCTGCAGGCCTCTGGTTGGACAAGCTTAATATCGCGTAAGATAGAAGGTAGAAGTAGGGGACCTTCGAGGTCCCATGAGAGTTTGCAACTTACAGTCCATACTTGATTGATTTGCTTCTGCTGAATCAGAGAAAGATGAATCTATTCTCCTGGGCTAAGGAGGGATGTTGAACTGGACCTTGAAGATGCTGAAAGAGGTAACTGTGGTCAGAAGAGTTACTATGGACGGGACCATGTGTGAATAATCCCATGTTGTATGGCTTGGTGGAGTGACATGTGCCATAGGCACACGACAGATGAGGGAGAAGAGATCAGAACTACTGCAGTCTGGAGACCCCTGGAGAAGGGCAGGGAGGCCAGAGAAATCAGGGAGGCCTCCCTGGAAGAGGTCAGGTGGAGAGATCGGCGTGCTCAGGAAGCCCTGGGGAGGTGGGACTGAAGAAATTGTGAGTAACTAGCCAAAGTTGTGGAATGGTCGATCCGGCTCTTACCAGCAGAGAGTGGTTAAAGACAGACCAAGGGCCGGGCGCGGTGGCTCACACCTGTATTCCTAGCACTTTGGGAGGCCGAGGCAGGTGGATCATGAGGTCAGGAGTTCCAGACCAGCCTGGCCAACAAGGTGAAACCCCATCTCTACTAAAAATACAAAAATTAGCCGGGTGTGGTGGTGGGTGCCTGTAATCCCAGCTACTCGGGAGGCTGAGGCAGGAGAATTGCTTGAACCTGGGAGGCGGAGGTTGCAGCAAGCCAAGATCATGCTGCTGCACTCCAGACTGGGTGACAGAGTGAGACTCCATCTCAAAAAAAAAAAAAAAAAAAAACCCGGGAGGCAAAGAAGCCACAGGTGAGCCAGGTAGTTAGAAAAGAGTATGATTTCTCAGGGGAAGAGCCAAGGCTGGGGAGAAAGTAGCACCTGGTTGGCATCTTGAGGAAGCGCTGCCAGCAAAGGGCTCTCACATCTTAGCAGCAACCAAGGCAGCTGGCCATGAACTCTAATAGAGGCAGAGGGTTTCTTAAGATTTTAGAAGCAGACACTCCTGGTTTGAAGTCCTGACACGACTATGTTCCGAATGTGTGATCCTGGACAAATGGCTTAACCTCTGAGCCTTAGTTTCCTCATCTGTAAAATAAGTCTTTTAAAAAATCTCTCCAACCCTCCAAGAGGTGGTGTGAAGATTAGATGGGGTCATGGATGTCTGCATGATATGTGATCTCTGACATGCCCTGTGCTTATGGAGGTGGCTGCTAATGGCATGGTATGGCACAATCTGTGAATTGGAGAGTGACGGGAACTGCCTGGGGCTCCAAGTCAGGCCTTGAACTTACCATCAATCTGGAGAAAACTTTGTTCTTCAATTTAGGGGTTGGCCTGATGGGCCTGGCCGTGGTCCCACCTTCGAGTGGCTGTCCTGAGGACAAGTCCACGCGAGGATGTCAGCTCTTCTTCCATTCTGCAAGTCAGCATCAGGTCAGTGTTGGGAAGTGGTGACCTGCAGTTGTCCACCTGCAGCTGCCCGCAGAAGGCAGACTGATCAGAAAGCTCTTCCGTGGCGTTAGGATGGAGAGGCTTAGGCATGCTAAATGCTGAAGGGAAGAACCGTGGAGAGGAGGGGGTGGTGATTTGCAGCTGGCTGACGGCCCCTCCCTGATGGCCGCCATGAAGCCAATGTGTCCATGACTCCCCATGACCTTGTTCCCAGCCTCCTTTACCGTGTCGCAGTGAAGTCATTTTTCAAAGCTAACACTTGTAGAGGCTCCTCCAGGAGGCAGCCGCTGATGACTTTGAATTCAACGTGTGGATTTCGATCTTCAGCCCTGACCCCTTCTCTAAACCCCAATTCAATATATCCAACCTGCCTAGATAAGGGTCTCAAAGTATGACCCAAACAGAGTTCCCAGAAACCTCCTTCCCCAAATTTGTTCCTCTTTGAGTCCTCTCCTGCCACTGCCATCCACCCAACTCTTCAGGCCAAGACCCCCATGTCATCTGTGACTGCTCTCCTTCCTTTATCCCTCCATCTACCCCAGAAGGCCCTGACAGCCCTGCCTTCCAAATATATCCCCAGTCTGCCTCCTTTTCTCCAGGTTCCCTGATGCCACTCTGTCCACACCAGCATCCTCTCTCAGCTGGTGATGCAGCAGCCTCTTACTGAGCAACCTGCTTCCTTTCTTGGCTTTTCAAATCCATTCCCTGCAAAGTAGCCAGAGGGATCTTTTCAAAACATAACTCAAGTCATGTTCATCTTCTTAAAACCCTTATTCTCAGGGCACGTAAAATAAAAACAAAACCAAATGGAAGCCACACTGCACGGGGGTCAAGGTGTGAATAGGATTTTAGGACACGACAATGAAGAATCTAGAAATGCTTGCAAGAGACATGGCTGGGAAAGGAAAGACAGGGAGAGAGAGTCAGAGCTGCAAGCAGACAGACTGATCTTCTAAGTGCTTCTGTGGAGTTAGAATGGAGAGGCTTAGGCATGCTAAATGCTGACGAGAAGAACCATGGAGAGGAGGAGGTGGCGATTCACTTGGATAACGGATGACTCCTGTTTTTGGGAGAAGAGACTTGAAGCTAATTCATATTGTTCATGATGGCATCTCTTCCCCCACGTAAGCTTGTTTTTGTCAGCTCTCTTTAAACAGTAAATAAAATAAAAAACGAAAATAAAATAGACCGGGCGCGGTGGCTCACACCTGTAATCCCAGCACTTTGGGAGGCCGAGGTGGGTGGATCACGAGGTCAGGAGATCAAGACCATCCTGGTCAACACGGTGAAACCCCGTCTCTACTAAAAATACAGAAAATTAGCCAGGCGTGGTGGTGGGTGCTTGTAGTCTCAGCTACTCGGGAGGCTGAGGCAAAAGAATGGCATGAACCAGGGAGATGGAGCTTGCAGTGAGCTGAGATTGTGCCACTGCACTCCTGCCTGGGCGACAGAGCGAGACTCCATCTCAAAAATATAAAAATAAAAATAAAAATAAATAAAATAAAATAGAACCTCCTTACTAAAGCCCACAAGACCCTCCAAGATCTGGCCCCTGTCCAGTCTCCAGCCCCAGCCTGTGCTATCTCCCCCTGCCCACTGGCCCCCAGGCTGGGGGCTTTAACCTGCATAAGAATTATCCAGAAGCTGGGCGCAGTGGCTCACACATGTAATCCCAGCACTTTGGGAGGCCGAGGCGGGCAGATCACAAGGTCAGGAGATCGAGACCATTCTGGCTAATACGGTGAAACCCCGTCTCTACTAAAAAATACAAAAAATTAGCCAGGCGCAGTGGCGGGCGCCTGTAGTCCCAGCTACTAGGGAGGCTGAGGCAGGAGAATGGCATGAACCTGGGAGGTGGAGCTTGCAGTGAGCCGAGATTGCACTGCTGCACTCCAGCCTGGGCGACAGAGCAAGACTCCGTCTCAAAAAAAAAAAAAGAATTATCCAGAGAGCTTGTTGAAGCACAAATTCCTATTCTTCCTGCTCCTCATCTTCCCCTTCATCTGCCTTCTTCTATGCCCTTCCTTCCTGACATTCAGTCCTAAAGCCATTAGGTATAGCACAGGAAGGGAGGCCTCTGCAGTGAAGGGAGGGCAGCCATCATGGCCCAGAGCTGGGGCCAGGACAGTGATGGCCCTGGGAGACTCCCCAGCAAAGGGTGTCAGAGCGTCAACAGAATGAGGAGGGCGTCCATGTGGTGGGAGGAAGATAGTGTGGAATGTCAGCACCCACGCAAGGGGAGGAAGGTGCCACTGCAGGGGGGACAGCACCAGACTGGCTGAGAAGGACATTCCTACCAGGGGTGAGTGGCCTGACACATGTCAGATCCTGAGTTCCGTGATGGGGGCCGCCCTGTTTGGGGAGCCCAAGCCCAGGTGAGAGAGAATGTCCTCCCTGCAGATGAGTGACTGGCGGAGGTGTCAGAGCTCAAGTAGGGAAAGAACAGCATCCACACAGGGTCAACGCCCAAGCAGGAAAAGAGAGTCCCGAGCAGGGAAGAAGGAGGCAGTGAGATGGAAGTTCGGTCATACTGAGGAGGATTGGTCAGCGAACACTAAGGGTAACAGAATCCTGGCATTATAGGTGGAATTGCATCCTTCTGAAAATTTATATGTTAAAATTCTAAACCCCAGGACCACAAAATGAGTCCTTACTTGGAAATAGGATCATTGAAGATGCATTCTTTTTGTTTTGTTTTGAGACAGTCTCGCTCTGTCACCAGGCTAGACTGCAGTGGTGTGATCTCAGCTCACTGCAACCTCTGCCTCCCAGGTTCAAGTGATTCTCCTGCCTCAGCTTCCCGAGTAGCTGGGACTACAGGTGTGTGCCACCTCGCCCACCTAATTTTTTGTATTTTTAGTAGAGATGGGGGTTTCACAATGTTGGCCAGGATGGTCTCAATCTCTTGACCTCGTGATCCACCCGACTCGGTTTCCCAAAGTGCTGGGATTACAGGCGTGAGCCACCACACCCGGCCTGAAGATGCAATTATCAGTAGTTAAGGTGAAGTTGTAACAGAGTGGAGTGGGCCTCTAATCTGATATGACTGATATCCTTATTAAAAGGGCAAAGTTGGACACAGAGACAGTCACACAGCAAAGTGTCCAGGTGAAAATGAAGACAGAGATTGCAATGATGTGTCTATAAGCCAAGAAATGGCAAAACATTGCCAGCAGTCACCAGAAGCTAGGGTAAAGGCAGGGAGTAGATTCTCTCTCATGTCAAGAGAAGGGACCAACCCTGCCAACAGCTTGATCTTGGACACCTTGCCTCCATCCAGAACTATGAGGCAATACATTGTATTTCTGTTGTTTAAGCTATCCAGTTTGTGGCACTGTTTTATTTTACAGTAGCCCTAGGAAACCAATACACCAGAATTGTTATTATTAAGGAAGGGAGTTATGAACATCAAAAGGGAGAAGAAGACTGGAATGAACCTTGTGATGCTGAATTGGAATTGGATGTATCAAGGCAAACGCATGGTTTGTAATGTTTAGAGATAGATATAGAAATAGGTATAAATGCCATGTGTGTATATATATTACACATGTTTCTTAGCTCTGTGCTCTGAGAAAACCTGAATGCAGCCACACTGTCATAGCAATGAACATGTCCAGCACCTAGATCTAAATGGCATTTTCCACTAACAAGAAAAAGGGTTTCTTGAAGAAATGGTGGATTCCAAGACTGGGAAATTACAGGAGGAACCTGGAAGATCTTATTGTGCCAAAAAGCAAGGAAGTGCTCCAAGAATGGTGGGTACATGTCACGGGGCACAAAGGGCAGCTTGAAGGAGCTCCCATTGGTGGATCATGAGACAATTCAAGTACCAAAGTAGACAATGATAGTGGCAGACTATGGCCCATTGAATAGGATTGGAAACCATGCACCCATGCAGATAGAAACAAATAAGCAAATAAATTGAAAATGTAGTGAGAAATATGATAATTATGTAATTTCAAAGTGCCTCTCTGCAAAACACATATTAATTACAAAGAGGAAAAAGTAGCTTTATAGTGAAGAAATCTGGCAGACAGCAACTTAATTAAGTGATCAGCATGAGCATCTCCAGTAATGGGGCAAATTAAAATCACGTGTCCCTGGATAGGACGTCAGGGGAAGAATGCAGCGTCATTTCTGAGCTATTTCTGCCAATGATCCATAAACGGGATCTAATCATGAGGAAGCGTCAGACAGACCCAAAATAACTGTCCTGTAATCTTCAGACGTGTCAAGGTCTTTAGAGTCAAGGGAAAACTGAGGAACTTCTCCAGATGAAAAGAGAGTAACAGGACATGAGAACTAAATGCAACACGATTCTCTAATGGATCTTGCTGCTATAAAACACATTATAGGAACAACTGGAGAAAGTGGAATGGGCTCTGAGGATTAGCTGCATCCATGTGACATTGTTAATCTCCTGATTTTGATGCTTGCACTGTGATTGTGTAGAAGGTCCTTATTTATAGAAAAGATTCACTGAAATATGAGATGGTGATAGGGCTTCCAGTCAGCACTTTGCTCTCCAATGCTTCAAGAAAACGGAAGGTTTTTGTTCTGTACTTTCTCGTCTTTTCTGTGTGATATTTGAAAAAAAAAATGTGATCATTGCACAAAAAGCATCTCCTTGGACTCTGTCTCTGGAGTTTCTGATTTAATGGGTGTAAGATGGGACCAGGACGGCTGGGCACAGTGGCTCACGCCTGTAATGCCAGCACTTTGGGAGGCCAAGGTGGGCGGATCACCTGAGATCAGGAGTTCAAGACCAGCCTGGCCAACATGGTGAAATCCTGTCTCTACTAAAAATACAAAAATTAGCCAGGTGTGGTGGCAGGTGCCTGTAATCCCAGCTATTCGGGAGGCTGAGGCAGGAGAATTGCTTGAACCCAGAAGGCGGAGGTTGCCATAAGCCGAGATCACACCACTGCACTTCAGTCTGGGCAACACAGCGAGACTCTATCTCAAAAAAAAAAAAAAATGGCACTTTGGGAGGCCAAGGCGGGTGGATCCCGAGGTCAGGAGATCGAAACCATCTTGGTTAACACAGTGAAACCTGGTCTCTACTAAAAATACAAAAAAATAGCCAGGTGTGGTGGCGGGTGCCTGTAGTCCCAGCTATTTGGGAGGCTGAGGCAGGAGAATTGCTTGAACCTGGAAGGTGGAGGTTGCAGTGAGCCAAGATTGTGCCACTGCACTCCAGCCTGGACAACAGAGCAAGACGCCGTCTCAAAAAAAAAAAAAAAAAAGATGGGACCAGGACATTTGCCTGTGTAACCACTCCCCAAAGGGATACCAATGCTGCTGGTCCATGGACCAGGCCTTAAGTTCTAAGTGTCTATATACTGACTTTACTGCCCTGGAGTCACCAGTTCATCATCAGTGCAGGTCCTTTGCTCTGTGCCTTCTACCTGGAAAGCTGTTCTCTCAGATCTTTTAGAATGCTTCTTGTGTACCATTCAGATCCACCCCTACACACACACACACACACACACACACACACACACACACACCATTTTGTAATTTTTTTCTTTTTTTTAACTTTTATTTTCAGTTCAGGAGGTATACGTACACTTCTTTCGTTTTGTTTTGTTTCATTTTTGTTTTTGTTTTTTGAGACAGAGTCTTGCTCTGTCCCCCAGGCTGGAGTGCAGTGGTGCCATCTCAGCTCATTGCAACCTCCACCTCCCGGGTTCAAGTGATTCTCCTGCCTCAGCCTCCTGAGTAGCTGGGATTACAGGTGCGCGCCATCACCCCTGGCTAATTTTGTGTATTTTTTAGCAAAGACGGGGTTTCACCATGTTGGTCAGGCTGCTCTCGAACTCCTGATCTCGTGATCTGCCTGCCTCGGCCTCCCATGTACAGTTTTATTACATGGGTAAATTGCAAGTCGCTGGAGTTTGGTATGCAAATGATTTCATCACCAAGATAGATAGCAAGTAGAGTACCTGACAGGTAGTTTTTTAACCCTTACCCACCTTCCACCCTCCACCCTCAAGTAGGCCCCAGTGTCTATTGTTCCCCTCTTTGTGTCCCTATGTACTCAATGTTTAGCTCCCACTTATAAGTGAAAACATGCGGTATTTGGTTTTCTGTTTCTATGCTTATTTGCTTAGGATAATGAACTGCAGCTGAGTCCACATTGCTGCCAAGGACATGATTTCATTCTTTTTTATGGCTGTGTGGTATTCTATGGTGTATACGTATCACATTTCTTTATCCAGTCCACCATTGATGGACATCTAGGTTGATTCCACATCTTTGCTACTGTGAATACTGCTGCAATGAACATACAAGTACATGCATCTTTTGGTAGAACGATTTATATTTTTCTGGGAATGTACCCAGTAATAGCATTGCTAGGTTGAATGGTAGTTCTGCTTTTAGCTCTTTGTTCTTTTTGCTAAATATTTACAAAGAATTTCTGAGAATCCATGACCCATGGAAGGAAGCTCTCTTGTGGATCTCAGGTTAGAATTCATTTCTTTCCACCAGTCATGTCTAATCCAAGCAAACTTCTACTCCTCTCCAACAAGTCTTACTTTTTGTTTGTTTGTTTGTTTTACAGAGTCTTGCTCTGTCACCAGGCTAGAGTGCAGTGGCGTGATCTTGGCTCACTGCAACCTCCACCTCCCATGGTCAAGTGATTCTCTTGCCTCAGCCTCCCGAGTAGCTGGGACTACAGGCATGAGCCACCACACCCAGCTAATTTTTGTATTTTTAGTAGAGATGGGGTTTCACCCTGTTGGCCAGGATGGTCTCAATTTCTTGACCTTTTGATGTGCCTGCCTCAGCATCCCAAAGTGCTGGGATTACAGGCATGAACCACCGTGCCCAGCCACTTTCTTGGAGGCCATAGAACAGATGAATTAAAAAGTTGAGAGCTTGCTGAATAATGGTTCGGTTACATACTCAGTCCTGTGGATGCTCATAGGAGAGAAGGAACAGGACACAGTCTAACTCAGGCAGAAGCAAGGAAACAAATATTTCTTTAGACTTGCCAAAAATGGAAGGTGTGTGAAGCGAAGTGTGTTGGAAATAGTTAGTATTTTTACCTTATATCAAAAAATGTTCAAATGCATTGTATCCTCAACAAATTGAGAATTTTCCATTGTACATCCTGACTTTTGGACCGTAATGAGCAGTTTTCTTTTGAGAGGCCTTAGCTACAAGCTAAGACCAAGAGTTCTAGTCTCTGAGCTGGTTCATATAACCAATATAGTAATTAAATCACATCCATGAAACAGAACATTTTCATCGCAGGATACAATAGGGGTTCAAAGTTTGACTCTTCTGTGCTTCAGAAAGAATGAATCAGGAAATTCAGAAATGAATTCAGGAAAAATGCCTGATCACTCCACCCTATTTTGAATCACAGCTTTACTTTCTTAAGAGCATCTTCTGCACTCATCCACGAATAACTGAACATACACACACTCTCCGTTATAACTGGAGCCTGAGCATCAACTCTGCAGCCACTTCCACTTCCTACTCCTTAAGGCTTTGAGATCTTAGGGTGCAGCTCAAAATCAGAGAATGAGCTTTGCCTCAGATCCTGCACAAGTGTGTCAGCCGCTGGCCGTGGTGCTTAAACAAAGCCTGCTCTTTAGGGCTCCAAGTCAGCTCTGTCTACTTTCCCATTTCTGAATGTCGTCTCCAGCAAAGGAATACATCAGGTTGCACATAGTGTCTTATTTCCTGAAAGCCTGTATTTCCCAGATGTTTTACTTGGATCTCTGATTTATCCCGTCCTCTTCCTACTCTCCCCTTTCCAGTCACTCTCCAACAAGAATCACATGCCCCAGCCACATGGCCTGACTTGTAATTTCTCCCACACTTCAGTCCTACTAATAGTTCTGGGCCTTCATGCATGCTATTTTTTGAATTCACACACACACACAACCCTTCACTTGTCACAGCCCTTACTCATTACAAATTATTTGAGACTTGCCAAAGTGTCACCTCCTTTAGGAAACCTTCCTTGATTACCCGTGAGTTGAGTTTACTTTACCTGGAAAATTGTTACCCTCTGCTACCTCAAACCTGTGTTGCTCTCTACCATTGCATTCAACTCTCAATTATAATTTTCTTATACCTCTGCATTTTTTACTAGACTCTGCATTCTTCGAAGTGGCACAAAAGAGATGGCGCATGAAGATCAGGTTGGTATCAGTTAAAATAAGTCAGAAATGCCAGAGTAAGAAGTCTAGGGTTTATCCTAGCACCTACACACAAACCGTGCAAAGCAAAGGGTCAAGGAAGCCACTGCAATTTATAGACTCCACCTTCTCAGTACCTGACCCATTGTTCCAGCAATCAATGATTTAAAGTCTCTTTGAGCTCTTCCTGTCTTATGACAGTAAGAAAAAAAGAATGGTCTGAGGAGACTGGAGACCTCCTACACTATAATTATCCTTGAACAGTGATTTTCTCAGAAGTGTTCTCTTGGCTGTGGCATGATTCATCTTTCTGCAAATGTAATCTAGCATTTCACCAAGGCAAAGATGGAGTAACAAGGGCCATGTGCACTTCCTGGACCACAGGAATGTGCTTAAGGTATTGAATACATCCCAATTAGATTTGGGAAAGGTAGCATAGAAATGAGAGAAAAGGACCAGACGCAGTGGCTCATGCCTGTAATCCCAGAGCTTTGGGAGGCTGAGGCAGGAGGATCACAAGGTCAGGAGTTCGAGACCAGCCTGAACAACATGATGAAACCCCGTCTCTACTAAAAATACAAAAATCAGTCAGGCATGATGGCGTGTGCCTGTAATCCCAGCTACTCGGGAGGTTGAGGCAGGAGAATCGCTTGAACCCAGAAGGCAGAGGTTACAGTGAGCTGAGATCACGCCACTGCACTCCAGCCTGGGTGACAGAGCAAGACTCTGTCTCAAAAAAAAAAAAAAAAAAAAGAAAGAAAGAAAAAACGAAATTAGAGAAAAGATAGCCTAATTGGCTACAGAATATTTTCACCAAAAGGTTATCAACTTCTGGAACTAAAGCTAAAGTGTTTCTACCTAAGCAATCGGAAAGATGTACTGTGTGGTGGGGTTACCCAATCCTGGCCCCAGTTGTAGAAGCTGGCCTAAAGACAACAGGGGAATGAAGAGAAAAAATTAAGAGTTGTGCTGGGCATTCACTTCAAGCACTCTGCTCATATTCACAGTCCCCAGACCCACTGTCAGTTCTCAGCATGAGAAGCCAGCTCTAGATGAAGACAGCTTCCTTGCTCTGCATCATTCAGTGAATGAGGCTGCCTGGGTCTGGCTGAGACCATCCGTGTCCACCAGTCACCCCAAGACCTCACATCTATGAAGATTGAGCATACAGTGTGCCCTATGTCAGGGTCAGGTGTGAGGGAAGAGGTAGGAAACAAAACCCCAGACCCAGCCTTGGGGAATTAAGAATAGAAACAAAGGTAAAGTTCTTACTATCAGTTTGGAAGACTACTACTTCTTCTTCTTCTTCTTCTTCTTTCTTCTTTCTTCTTCTTCTTCCTCTTCTTCCTCTTCTTCCTCTTCTTCCTCTTCTTCCTCTTCTTCTTCTTCTTCTTCCTTTCTTCTTTCTTCTTCCTCCTCCTCCTCCTCCTCTTCTTCTTCCTCTCCTCCTCCTTCTATTTCTTCTTCTTCTTCTTCCTCCTCCTTCTCCTTCTTCTTCTTCAGAGTTTGGCTCTGTCGCCCAGGCTGGAGTGCAATGGTGCGATCTTAGCTCACTGCAGCCTCCGCCTCCCAGGTTCAAGCAATTCTCCTGCCTCAACCTCCTGAGTACCTGGGATTACAGGCATGTGACATCACACCTGGCTAATTTGTGTATTTTTAGTAGAGATGAGGTTTCACCATGTTGGCCAGGCTAGTCTTGAACTCCTGACCTCAGGTGATCCACCTGCCTCAGCCTCCCAAATTGCTGGGATTATAGACATGAGCCACGGAGCCTGACCTAGAAGACCTCTTCTTAGGAAGAAGAGGTAAGAGGAACAAAAGACAGAATGTTTGCCCTTAGAGGACTCATAGTCTAGGCAGTGAGAAAGATCCACAATAGAGAACCATACCAACCATTGCAGTGAAGTGGAAGAACAAGCCACTTGTGTGAAGTACAGTATCCAGTTCACTCCTTGGGCTTTCTTTACCCAGAG
Organism: Piliocolobus tephrosceles; assembly: GCF_002776525.5. Classification (NCBI taxonomy): domain Eukaryota; kingdom Metazoa; phylum Chordata; class Mammalia; order Primates; family Cercopithecidae; genus Piliocolobus; species Piliocolobus tephrosceles. The sequence continues at coordinate 6,034,475 of NC_045449.1, forward strand.
GGAAAGCTCAGCATCTCCCTGAGAATCTTTATATCAGAAACCAATTTTCCCTTTTCTCTGTCTTCCTACAGACCTGTTTTGAAGCTGTTCTCATGGCCTCACTTGATTATGAGTCAGTCTTTTTTATTAGATGGTGAATCCCTTGAAATTGTCACTATGTTAAACCCCATGCCTGGCACATGGTAGGTGCTTTGTAATGAACGTTAAGACTGGAATATTGCATGATGTTTGATCCCTGGGTCAAACCCGTTCAGCGGCTATAGCAAACGTGCTCCAATCCTTTTACTCTAGCTCAGGCTGACACCCAAGATCACTTCCTATAGTTACCTATGGAGATGCCTATACATCAGTCAGAGAGCTGAGGTCCCAAAGAATATCAGTGGTATTATTCATGACTCAACAAAGCCTGTTCCCTTTCAGGAAGGACATTCTGTCTCAGATAATGCAATTCCTTTGCTGCAGTGAGATCTGTTTGATGGGGAAGTCATCACCACTTGGACATCCTTTCGTTGAAAGTGCACTGAGCACCTCTGCAAGTTGCCATGGGGGGTATGGAAAAGCAGGAGACAGAATCTCTGTCCTCATGAGGCTCACATTTCAGCAATGGAGGGAAGATATGTGTGAATTGTAGGAGACTGATCAGAGTGGTAGGAGAAACTATAAAGAAGCAGGCCTTCTGAAAGGTTGGAAGGCTCCGCATAGCTTCGGGGGAGAATAGCTGAAGGCAGCTGTTCTGTAACCCTGAGTATGTGCAAGGGAGTGAGGGAGGGTACGTGCAAGGGAGTGAGGGGGAAGGTATCTTGATCAGGCTTGTTTACTTATGTTGACCAGGAACTGACCTTTGATCATCCATGCGCATGAGGTTCCCTGAAAGGGGAACAGTAAATATTAATTACCTGCAGGTTGTGTTGCCTCCAGGTTTTCGGCATTGTGCCTGCACTGAATAAAAGCAAGCCTCTCCAGCTTCTCAGGGCTGCTTTCTGGCCACTAGAGCCAGGCAGTCACCTAGCTGCTATTACACTGCATGCCTGTGTCAGAGTCATTTCATCTGTCAGCCGAGGTCTGTGAATGTCACGATACAAGGAAAAGGAGGCAAAGGCCCAGAAGGTAGATGTAAAGCACTGGGAACCACAGTGAAGCAGGTGATAGCATCGAGAGCTTGCTTAAGAATTGGACCTTTCACTCTGGATCTCTCATGATTTTGTTGACAAGAGGAGATGGGGAACTGTTTTGCCTGGGAACAGTGTAAGTTCTACAAGGGTGTCATTAATCTGTGTTTTCTGGAGTACCTAGCATATTGCTTGAGTCATATGTTTGAGATGTGGATTCTTTACTCCCAAACAGCTCCAGGATCACAGTCAATTTACTTTCCAAATGTCCATTTATGTGACACTGACAGTAGGAATGGCTTGGAAGCAGGAGATGGAAGTGATAGGCCCAGTTATGCTCTTGCTGTGTGACCTTAAATGACTTGGATTTCTTGTCTGAACCTCAACATTCTCACTTGTAAAGCACATGGAGTCATAGAGGTGCCATGAAAACCAAAGGAGATGGGAGAGACAAGAGTGCTGGAAGTTCCGAAGGCAGAGCCACTCACCCACTGACTGCCATGATGTCAAGGTCAGGCTTGGTGGGAGGTTCCTTCCACCATGGGCACCACAGTCCAAGATTAACATATGGAGTCTGAGCACATCATCATGGGATTTGCCAAGGAGAAGAATGTTCATTGGTTCCAGGATTGAGTGGACCCTAACAGCATCTGCCTCGAGGAGCACATTGTCTTTCATCTAAGAAGGAAAGAACCACAGCAGATTTGCCTGGGATAGTGAGTCAGTGGTAGTTGTTACATGCCAAGGAAGGCAGTTGTTTGTTGACTTTTGTTATCTACTTTTCGTTCCAAGAAACAGAAACTGGATATGCTCAGTAGGAAGATATTTTTAAATATTCAGATTGAACAGTGGCATTTGAATGGAAACTTTCTCTTGGAGCCTTTACCAATTCCATTTTGTGCCAAAAGATACACTTGATCTTTTTCTTGTTAGCTATTTTTATTCTCTAACTTACTGATTGATTTTGATACCCAAAAGTATGTGAGTCAGTCCTTTGGGCACCAAGAAAACCAGAGTGTCTACTTGCAGACCTACAGCCCAAGATCTTCATCATCACTTTCATTATCATCACTCTCATTATCACCATCACTGTCATCATCATCATCATCACCATCACTGTATCATCATCACTGTCATCGTCATCATCACCATCACTGTATCATCACTGTCATCATCATCATCACCATCACTGTATCATCATCATCACTGTCATCATCATCATCACTGTCATCGTCACCATCACTGTCATCATCATCATCATCATCACTGTCATGGTCATCATCACCATCACTGTCATCATCATCACCATCACTGTCATTATCATCACCATCACTGTCATCATCACTGTTGTCATCATCATCATCATTGTCATCATCATCACCATCACTTCCATCATCATCATCATCACTGTCGTCATCATCACCATCACTGTCATCATCATCACCATCACTGTCGTCATCATCACTGTTGTCATCACCATAACTGTCATCATCATCACCATTACTGTCATCATCATCATCACTGTCATCATCACCATCACTGTCATCATCATCATCATTGTCGTCATCATCACCATCACTGTCATTATCATCATCATTGTCGTCATCTTCATCATCACCATCACTGTCATCATCATCATCATCATTGCCATCATCGTCACCATCAGAACTCACCACCTACTAAGGATTTCCTCCAGACCAAGCATTGCGTCAAGTACATAATATTAATATCGCTAATTCCTACAAAATCCCTACAAGGTGAAGATTAGCTTCTCCGTTTTTCAGATGAGCCTTATGAGGCTTGGGATATCGATTGACTTGCTCAGGGCTGCACAGCTTGTAAGTCGTAACACTTGGATTTGAACCACTGCCGTTCCATATCATGTGCATTGAAGATGATGTTGGCCTATTTCCCAGTGGTCCTACCTGTTTTGGGATGTGCTATCATTCCTCCCCACCCCACCTTCTGGCTTCTTGTGATCACAGCCTTTGATTTTTATCTGGCAGTCCACCATTCCCTAGATCTCAGCCCTGTGATTGCCTCAGCTCCAGAAGGGATGCAGGATTGAGGTCTGCCCCATTGGAGCATTCAGTTGAAGCTTCGGGGAAGTAAAAAAAGAATGTTGGCCGGGCACAGTGGCCCATGCCTATAATCCCAGAACTTTGGGAGGCAGATGGATCATGGGTCAGAAGTTCCAGACCAGCCTGGCCAACATTGTGAAACCCTGTCTCTACTGAAAATACAAAAATTAGCCGGGCATGGTGGCATGCACCTGTAGTCCCAGCTACTCAGGAGGTTGAAGCAGGAGAATTGCTTGAACCCAGGAGACAGGGGTTGCAGTGAATCAAGATCGCACCACTGCATTCTAGCCTGGGCGACAGAGCAAGACTCTGTCTCAAAAAAAAAAAAAAAATGTCCTTTTGCCCAAATATTTCAAGATGAGAGGATATAAAGTCAGTTGCAACTACGCTGGTCCTGCTTCCAGTAAAGCCTAAGGCTAAAAACAGCTCAGGAGAAGACAGAACTGAGAGCTGGAGAGGAACAGAGTCCTGAAAGTGTTGTGCCTAAAGCCATACCTAGGGGTGTCGCTACTGGGGGGTCTATCAAGCCTCAAGCTGTTCCTCAGGCCCTGACTTCCAGCTCTGCTGTGCCTCACAGCATCCAAGGAGAGATTCTTATTCACTAGACAACCCTCTTCTCTGGACAGAGGCTCCTAGGAGATGCCAGAATTGTTGAGGACATCTTGCCCTGTCTATGTGACCTTAAGTGGCTTGTTGCCCATCTCTGGGGCTCAGCCTGTCTTCTGTGCAAGAAAGGACAAGGGCTTGATGGTCTCAAGGACACTTTCAGTTCTGACCTTCTATTTCTTAAGGGTATTTAATCTACAGGCAGACAAGGGATGGCCCAGCCTGCCCCACATCTGTTCGTGGTGAGCACAGCAGTTTCCAGAGAGAAGCCATTTGCCCAGGACCCAGCAGGAGGAGCAATAAAGAAATCCCTCAGCTTCCATATTCTAATTAAATCAGCACAAATTTAATTTGGATGTAATTTTTAAAACATGACCCATAAAAATATCCACAAGCACTGCTTTATTGGGCCTCCTGGAGGAAAGATGGCCTCAGAGGCCAACAAAAGGCCTGATTGGCGCTTTAATCTATAGGTATCTGCGAGGAGACAAGAGAAGGCTCCAGGGAATCTGTGTGTGCTCAGGAGGGCGTTCCTGTGAAGCTGGGGATGTGAAGGGCACCAGGACGAGGTAGAGTCAAGAAGACACCGCAGGCCGGGAACGGTGGCTCACGCCTGTAATCCCAGCACTTCGGGAGGCCGAGGCGAGTGGATCATGAGGTCAGGAGTTCGAGACCAGCCTGGCCAACATGATGAAACCCCATCCCTACTAAAAATACAAAAATTAGCCAGGCGTGGTGGCATGAGCCTGTAGTCCCAGCTACTTGGGAGGCTGAGGCAGGAGAATCACTTGAACTCGGGAAGCGGAGGTGGCAGTGAACCGAGAGTGCGCCATTGAACTCCTGCTTGGGCAACAGAGTGAGACTGCGTCTCAAATAAACAAACAAACAAACAAGACACCACAAGGCCTTCTGTGATGCTTCAAGGCAAAGGAGGGAAAGAGACAACAGTGCAGGACCAACCTAAAGTAACAGCACTGTAAGATCAGCCCGAAGTGGGCACGGATGACCATTCCAGGAGGCTGGAAGGTCAATAGGCTGCACAGTGGGGTCACTAGCTGGGGGCTTGGCGAGTCCTTTAACCCACCTAAGACTCAGTTTTCTTGTCTCTAAAACAGGAATTCTGATATCTGCCTTGTGCACCTGGTAGAGAGGTTCTGGAGCCAAGGTTGGGATGAAAGCCCCTTGGAAATGGTAAAGCCTCCTTCAAAGGCTAGAGGGCGCCAGGTCACCATCACCTCCTTATTAGTTGATCTTTTCCCAAAGGGGGCTTCACCGTTTCGACCCACCGTTTATCCTAGAGGTAGCGTGATGCAGCGGTCCAGTCTTGGCCTCCGATGGAGACTGCTTGGGTGAAAAGCCTGGCTCTGCCACTGTCCGGTGGAGGAGTCCCAGACAAGTTTCTTAACTTCCCTTGGCCTCCTTTTCCTCATCTGTAAAATGGAGATGATGGACGTGATATTTACCTCCTAGGGATGTTGGGAGGATTCTAAAAATCCACTTGTGTAAAGTGCTAAGCGGTGGCCTGCCCAAAAGCAGGTGTTTGTAATTATCATTGTCATGCCTGCCAGCCAGTTTCACTCCTCCTCACTGGCACTGTTGCAATTCAGAACAGCCTTGCCTGTGGATGCTCACCTGGGCAGTGGTACCTTCCTGCACCCCCCTGCCTCCAGGGCCTCCTCTCCAACCCAGCCTCCTTGCCAGCTGCCAGAGGGTGGTTTACAAGGCCCACTGCTTCCCTGGCCCCTTAGCATAGAGTCTTCCCTGCTGGGCATGGTACTCACAGCTTTTGCATAATCTGGCCCAAACACGCACCTCCAGCTTCACCTCCTTCCGCACCCACTCCATTCTCTAGCTGCGCTGAGCCAGCTTCCTGCTCCCTAAAGCCCATATCTGTCACACCTTTATTCATTTACTTGCACCGCACTCACACCTTAGAGTGTCTCCTCCCCATTACCTCTTTCACCCTGGAAAACTCCAACGGCGCTTTGAACCCCGATTGCTCCATCTGCCACCTCAGTCTCTCATAAGTGGGTCCTGGCCTCGTTTTCCTGTTATATTCCCAACTTCTCCTGTTCACACACCACATTTTAGCAACACCCACTGCTCACAGTCTTCCCTGGTTTGGGCTGATGAGTAGGCGCTACCGTGGGTAGTTTCCCAGGGAGGGAATCCCAAGAGATGTGGAACCCTCAGCTCACACTCTTTAGCCCTAGAGGCCCAGCAAGTTGGGACCGAAGGACTGAATCACCTTTTTCCTTCTAATGAGCCCTTTCCAGGGTTTTTTTCTTTTCTTTTCTTTTCTTTTTTTTACAGAGTCTCACTCTGTCACCTAGGCTGGAGTGCAGCGGCGCAATCTCAGCTCACTGCAACTTCCACCTCCCAGGTTCAAGTGATTCTCCTGCCTCTGCCTCCCGAGTAGCTGGGATAACACGTGCCCACCACCACGCCCGGCTGATTTTTGTATTTTTAGTAGGGATGGGGTTTCATCATGTTGGCCAGGCTGATCTTGAACTCCTGACCTCAAGTGATCCGCCTGCCTCGGTCTCCCAAACTGCTGGGATTACAGGCGTGAGCCAAGGCAAGCAGCCTCCAGCTTATTTTTGTGTGTATGCTTTCATTTTTAATGTTGCTGAGAAATTTTAAAGATACAGGAAAACATAAAATTAGCCCCCATATGCACCTACTTATCCACCATGCAGAACTGACAATTTGTTCATGTTACTTGCTTTGTCTTCCTTTTTAGAAATTCATAAAATCTAAATCACATATGTATTATGACATGACAAGCCAGATTCAAAGTCTCTTTCTTCCTCATTGCTAATTCTATTTTCTTTCCTCCTGCCAAGGCAAACATGATCATGAATGAAATGTGCACTTTTCTGGTTCCATTTTTGAACTTTGGCATAGACACAGACACCCCTGATAATACGTACTATGGCTTCGTGTGTGTTGATCAGCACAAAGGTTAGAATTTCCACATAACCTTCTTCTCTGCTTTCTGCAACACACTTTTCTCATTCTACATGAGAGTCTTGAAATGTATCCATATTGCTGCGTGAATCTAGCACATTCCTTTAATTGCTTTTAATTTTATTATATGAATAGACTTCATTTTATTCAGTTACTCCTCTGACTGCCTGAAATCTAAGTTGTTTCCTTTTTTTTTTTTTTGGTCATTAATTAGTGCTGCAGTAAATACCCTCGCACACCCCTGGGGGTGTTTCTCTAAGGTGGAAACCTAGATGTGGAATTGCTAGGACTTAGGTTTGGTTGCATTTTCAGTGTGGCTGGATATTGCCAAATTGCTCTGCAAAGTGGCTGTGCTAATTCTCACTACCACCAGAAACGTCTGAGTGTGTCCATTTGCAGGAGGCTCTCATTTTATAGGAGAGAAACTGAGGCCCAGATCAGGCAATGGAATTGCCCAAGATCCTGCAGCTAATCAGTGGTGGAGCCTAGATTAGGACTTGGGCTCCGGACACCACAGAAAGGAATGAACTTCTAGGAACCTCCTGCTTTTGCCCAGGCAGAGACAAACTAATGATAAATCTTCCCTTGACCCCTGCCTGATCAGTCTTTGTCCAACCTTGGGAAACACTTGTATTAGTTTCTACTTCGCTAAGAAAGAAAAAAACCTCATAATAAAAGTTACTGGCTAATAACAGGTATCTTGTTTCATGGAAATTTTGCATACATTCTTCAACAATAAAAATGAAAACATGTTTTCCTTTAGTAAAGGGATTTCTGTTCTACGGCACTTATCACCCCTGGGAAGGAAATCTGATGTACCTTGACTCTATTTTATGACCATCTTGGAGAAATGAGATGTTGTCAATGGAAGCATGAAGAAACTATAGGAATAAAAATTAGACAGAGATGGAGACAGTGATATTAAAATAAATATCATTTGCAATTGGATTTTGTGGTCACAGCTACAGCAGTCGTCACTGGGAGCATGAAGGTCACGCATCAGACATGGAGAACACTCCAGGCCCTGGTGCCAAAACATTTTGCTTCCAAAAGCCTGGTCCTCCCTGGATTGCTCTCAAGGTTGCCTTTACCTGTAACACCTCTGTCCACACAAGGCACGGTCAGTGCAGCAACACATGACAAGGCTGACATACAAAGACGGGCAAGTCGGGGAACGAGGAGGGAAGTTCGCCCTTCAGGCCAAACTCAAATCACAGCCGCCAAGTGAGCCATTGGGTGGTGCCAGAAAGGTTCCTGCAGATGTCCTGGCAGAGAAAGGTGGAGAAAGATCCTCGCCTAGTGGGACAGACAGTGGTCAAGAGATAAGGGAGATCCCAACACTAGTTACTTGTTTATTGCGTCTTCCATCTACCAGACTTTTTCTTTCCTTCTTTTTTTTTTTTTTTTCTGTGAGATGGAGTTTTACTCTGTCACCAGGCTGGAGTGCGGTGACACAATCTGAGCTCACTGCAACCTCCACCTCCTGGGTTCAAGCTATTTTCCTGCCTCAGGCTCCCGGGTAGCTGGGACTACAGGCGAATGACACCTCACCCAGCTAATTTTTTGTATTTTAGTAGAAATGGGGTTTCACCATGTTTCCTAGGCTGGTCTCGGTCTCCTGACCTCATGATCCACCCACTTCAGCCTTCCAAAGTGCAGGCATTACAGGAGTGAGCCACTACACCTGGCCTACAAGACTTTAAACTTCTTGACAGCTATAGCTTTTTCTCTGATTATCTTAATGTTTCCAAAGCTTAGGAATATTCCTAGCACATAGTAGGTACTCAACAAATATTAGTTTTTGAGTCAATGACTGCATGAATCCTGGGGACATCATCCCGAGCCAAGCCAGAGCTCAGCTTGTCCAGGATGCAGCAGGCTGTCTGGCAGTAGATCACCCAACCCAGTCCAGCCTTCAAGAACCCCTCCCACCAGATTCCCCTTCCATGAAGCCTCTTCTAGTTGCTCCAGGGGGGCTCTTTAGCTCTCTAGTCGTTTTAAAAATATCCTTCTGCCTTTAGAGTGAGCCCCATACCATCAGGCAAGTATTCCTGGAGTTCTCTTGGCAACTTCCACTCCCGATGGTCCATCAGTCACCAAGCCCTCTCCACTCCACCTTCCAAGTCCCCTTCCCCTGCCTTAGACCAAATCCCATCTTCTCAGCCAGTCTCCCTGACTTCAGACCTACTACCTTGTAGCAGGCAGTTTTCACTTGGTTATGCTGCAGTAACAAACAACCTCTCAGTTTTAGAATCTTGCAACAGCAAGATCCAGTTGCAACTCTCCTGCACTTGCAGGATCCAGGATTCAGGCTGGAGCAACAGCCCCTGTCTGAGACATGCCATTTTCCTAGCAAAAAAAGGCGAGAGAGCAGCACAAAAATGCAAACGCCTCTGTGGTGGTTTTAAAATCTTTTTACAAATGTTTTTATACTCCCTGCTTTAAGAGGTGGAGTTTAATTCTCCTCCCCTTGAGTATAAGTTGGAGTTAGTGACCCACTTATAACTACCAGCCCATAGCAGAACTGCTGGTGTGTAGTCTCTGAAAAAAGGTCATAAAAGCATTGTGGCTCTTTCTTGGCTCTTGGATCACTGCTCTAGGGCAGGACAGCTGCCATGTCACTAGGATACTCAGCATCTTTATGGAGCAGATGTTGTGGTGATGAACTGAGGCCTCCTGCCAACAGCCAGCACTACTGGCTATGTGAGGGAGCCACCTTGGAAGCAGATCCTCCAGCCCCAGTCAAGCCTTCAGATGACTGTGGCCCAACTAATATCTTGGCTGAAACCTCAAGGGTGATGGAGCCACAACCAACCAGCTATGCTCCTGCTAGACTCCTTTCCCAGAGAAGCTGTGTGAGATAATAAATATTTATTGTGTTGAGTCACTAAGTTTAAGGGTAATTCATTATGCAGCAGTAGATAACTAACACAGCCTTTTAAAGCTTCTGCTCAGAATTGGCGTCTGTCATTCTACTCTCATTTAATTGGCCAAAACAGATCACAAAATCAGCCTGGCATCAAATATCTATGGAAACATTGCAAGTCATAGAGCAACGGGTAAGGATATACAGTCCACTTACAGGAAGAGGGAGTGAATGGTTAAGTACAACAGTAGAGTTCACCATATCCTACCCCTATTCATCCTGTTTCTTCTCCCACCATAAAACGTAAAGTTGACCATATCAGCTTCTCTTCTTAAAACACTTTAGTGACTCTTTGATGCCTCCAGCACAAAGTGCTACCTCTTTCATCAATCCTTCCAGACTTCCATGTTCTTCCTTTGCCTCAGTGCCACCCTCTATCAGCTCATGACTCTATCCTGAGCTCTGATTTGTCTGTTCACATGCGCATCTCCTTGAGAGCACGGACCACACTGATTCATCTTTCTCTCTTGGTTTCTCAGCACAGGGACAGCTACTCTAATTTTGTGATGAATGGATGGATGACTGGATGGATGGATGGATGGATGGTTGGATAGATGGGTAAATGGAAGGCTGAATAGATGCAGGGAGGGACAGGCAGCAGAGAAGGTATGGAGATAAATGAGCAGCGATCCTTTGGAACTTTTCAGCTGTTGCATATGTGAGCCTTCTCTCTCTGACCAGACAAGCAACTTCTGCCTCTGAACACTGGCCTGGGAATCAGGAATGAAATCAGAATCTGGGAATCAGGAATCAAGAATCAAAAGGTGTGTGTTAAAGTCTTGGCCTTGCCTTGTAATGGCTTTGTGGCATTGGGAAGGTTCAAAGTTTTAATCACTAGTGAAAGTTAAAAATGCCTGAGGAACAAAATCAAAATGAATGAAGATCTGATACAGTGCCTTATAGACCGATATGTACTGCGCCTGTGAGGTGTGCCCATCTCTAGCCTCTCCCATGTGCTGCAAATAAGCATGGAGCTGGGCTGTCAGTGTCCTATGTCCCTGAGAACCTTGAGTGAACCACAGGCTGCCCTTAGGACCTGGCTGGGAGACTGCAGGACAAGGGCCTGGACAATGGAGGAGAGACAGATACCTGGAACTGCCGCCTAAGGCCCCTACAACTCCTCTGGAGGGCAGCCCCAGGATAGGAATGACTTTGGGCTCTCCTTTCTTTATCATAACTCACAATGGTGATAGTGGCCACCATCATTCTCTGCAGGCCACCAGGCGCTGGTCCACAGAGCTCTAGGGGATGAGCAGCACATGGCTGTCTACCCTGCCATGTGGGTAGACTCACAGAAGCCATGTGTCTTTGACCTGACTCTCTCCCTGGCTAGAGCCCATTGGTCCAGACAGGAACACTTGATTGACCCCAGGTTGAGTCTTAAGTGTTGAACAGAGTTTTGGAGCCAAGTCACATCAAGGGTGGGGTGCTCTGGAGGGTGCCAAAAACCCCTGCTGATTACAGCAGTTTTCCTTGTTGCTCAAACTCATTAGAGATGGTTTTTGTCATTTGCTGCTAAAGGATCCTTTCAACCTCATGACAGGCCAGGTGCAGTGGCTCACGCTTGTAATCCCAGCACTTTGGGAGGCCGAAGCAGGCAGATCACGAGGTCAGGAGATCGAGAGCATCCTGGCTAACATGGTGAAACCCCGTCTCTATTAAAAATACAAAAAATAGCCAGGTATAGTGGCACATGCCTGTAATCCTAGCTACTCAGGAGGCTGAGGCAGGAGAATCGCTTGAACCCGGGAGGAGGAGGTTGCAGTGAGCCGAGATCGGGCCACTGCACTCCAGCCTGGGTGACAAGAGCAAAACTCCAACTCAAAAAAAAAGAAAAGAGGCCCCAGAGAGCTAGCTAGCCCCTTCCACCATGGGAGGATGCAGCGAGAACACATTGTCGCTGAGGAACCAGCCCTCACCAGCCACCGAATCAGCAGTCACTTTGATCTTGAACTTCCCAGTCTCCAGAACTATGAGAAATACATTTCCCTTGTTTATCAGCTGCTAGTCCATGGTATTTTGTTATAGACTAAGATGGCGGGCCCCACCACCTGTGTTTTTCTGTGTTCCCCAAGTCACTCTGGTGTGTAATCCCATTTGAGAACTGCTGGTGGAGGTAGTACAATGAGCTTGGGTTTCAGAGTTGGACCGCTCTCAGTTCAAACCTTGGCCGAGCTCTTTTCTGGATGGACTTGGGCAGAGTGTGAACCTGTCTGCTCCTCGGTGGTCTTATCGATAAAACAAGGATCCTCATCTCATTCAGAAGGTTATGGCAAAGAGAAGATGGGACAGTGCGTTGAAAGTACTTCTTAATTGTGAGGTGCTGCCCAGAGGTTATCAGGAACCACAGTCCCCTCATCCACCAGCAGGAGTTTTCTTAGCGTCCAGCATGTTGGAAATAGAGTTGGAGCAGGCAGCCTCCAGGTGGGACCCCAGAGATTACGGAGGAAGCTACAGAGTCCAGGCGAGGTAGGAATACCCCATGGCCTGGGGAGTCTGGGGGAATCTAGGCCAAAGCCACACATCACCAGGCTCCTACCCCTGGCCAATTCAGCAGCCACCCTCCAACACTGACCAGCAGTGGCTTGGCCCATGACACCTAAAGTGTGTGCGTTCCTGAGTTGTGAGTCCCTCAGGAGAGTAGGGTGGGGACACGGTGAGGCAAGCAGAACCCTAGGCCAGGCTGCCAGAACCAGGGTAGAGATCTCCCTCCAGCCAGAGCTGACAGGTCCTGGAAGCCTGCTGTCTGCTTTCTGCTGGCCAGAAGCTGACTTCTCCCTGTCCTCAACAGCTCTGTCTGTCCTCCAAGCAGGTCACTTTTGCAAGACTCTCTCGCATCAGAAATCCTCCCCAGGCTTCCCAGGCAAAAATTCCCTTCTTCCCTCTGCTGGGAGGATCTTGCAAGATCTTCCTCCTGCTTAGAGAGGCCCTTAGCAAGGCTGAGGCTCTGAGTAAAGACAGAGCCCCCAGGCAAAGCTTCACTCCGCCAGCACTGGGAAAATAGGAAGCTGACTCCTGCTCTCTGCCGTGGCATTGAAGAATGGAGGCCAAGGGCTCCTCCCAAGGTTGGCCTGGCAGCCCAAAGGATGGGGGGTCAGAAGGTTCCCAGCTCAGACCCACAGAGAAGCAGCCCTCTGAATGCAATGCAGCCTGCAGACTGCGACCTTGAGTGCAGTTCTGTTTTGATGCTGGAGGGCCTCCTCACCATTCCACAGCCAGGGAGCTCACCGCCTTACAAAGCCATCCATTCTCTCATTATAGGTCTGCCTAGGGCCTGCAACCTGTGCAGCTTCACGGGGTCCCCGCTATCAGAAGGGCACATGCTTGGTTGAATTCTCTGCTGCCGTTGTCTTAAAATTCTTAATAATGTTTGAGTTTTCATTTTACACGCAGCCCTACAAATTTTGTAGCCGGTCTGGGTGTGATCACTGGGGAATCCTTTATGTGAACTCCCACACTCATTCCCACAAAATCCTAGAGGTCTTCAAGCTAGACCTGCTCCTTCTGTCCCAGGTGGGCCAGGAGAGGCCCCTAGATGGACCCTGAGCCCAGGGCTGGAACCTGGATGAGGCAAGTGAGATGCCTGGGGCATGAAATTTAAGGAGACCCTTACTGTCTCAGTCACAGACATGCTGACCCTGCACTTGTACAACCCCCAAAATAAGCAGCTCCTTAAATTGTGCACCCCAGGTGCCTCACTCAGTTCCTCTGGTCACTGCTAAGTCAGTGTCCAGGCTGTAAGGTGGGACTCCTCAACCACAACCTGTGGTGAAGCCTTCAGGCCCCTCTCTGCTTCCCTCACAGGCCAGCCCAGTCCTGACCATTATTCTGCTCATCCCTGGGTCAGACCGTAGGAGGAAGGCAGAGGGTTGGGCACATAGACCAGGCCACAAACCTCACCACCGACGCCTGCAGGAGCTGGGACTCTCCACGGGCCAGCAGCCTCCACATCACCTGAGAACTTGTTAGAAGGGCAGAATCTGAAACACTGCAGAGGCTGAACAATACTCCGCTGTATGTATATACGGCATTTTGTTTCTCCATCTGTCAGTGGACATTAGGTTGTTCCCTTGGCTAATGTGAACGATGCTGCAAAGAGCATGGGAATGCTTGTATCTCTTTGAGATCCTGATTTCAGTTCTTTTGGATACATACCCAGGAATAGGTTGCTGGAGCATATGATAGTCCTATTTTTAATTTTTTGGGAACCTCTATAATGTTTTCCATAGCAGCCACACCATTCTGCATTCCCACCAACAGTGTGCAAGAATTCCAATTTCTCCATATCCTCACCAATATTCATCATCTTCTTCTTTGATAACAGCCACCCTAACAGATGTGGGTGATGACATAAACAAATCTTTAGGACATTATGCTAAGGGAAACAAGCCAGTTCCACAAAGGCAAATACAGACCTCCCTCCGTATCTATGGGGGATTGGTTCCAGGACCTCCTTGGATACCAAAATCCACAGATTCCCAAGTCCCTGATATAACATGGTGTCGAATTTGCCTATAACCTACGCACATCCTCCCGTATACTTTAAATCAACTCTAGACTACTTATCATACCTAATACATTGTAAATGCTATGTGAATCATTGTTATACTACATATTTATTTGTGTTGTCTTTTATTATATTGTTTTTATTTTTTTTGTATTGTATTTGTATCATTTCTTTTTCAAATAGAGTATTTTCAATGCACAGTTGGTTGAATGGGAGATGAAACCTGCAGATTGTGGGCCAATTGTACTGCCTGATTCCACATATACTAGGTATCTAAAATAGTCACACTCGTAGAATCAAAGAGCGGAATGGTGTTTCCAAGGGCTGGGGGAAGAGGGAAGTGGGGAATTATTAATCAATGGTAGAAAGCGTCCATTAGGTAAGATGAAAAACTTCTAGAGACCTGCCGTACAACATTATACCTATAGTCAACTACACTATATTTATTGTATGCTTAAAAATTTAAGAGGGCTGGGTGTGGTGGCTCTTGCCTGTAATCCCAGTACTTTGGGAGGCTGAGGCAGACGGATCACGAGGTCAGGAGTCCAAGACCAGCCTGGCCAATATGGTGATACTCCATCTCTACTAAAAATACAAAAATTAGATGGGCATGGTGTTCCATGCCTGTAGTCCCAGCTACTCAAGAGGCTGAGGCAGAAGAATTGCTTGAACCTGGGAGGCGGAGGCTGCAGTGAGCTGAGATCACGCCACTGCACTCCAACCTAAGCAAAAGAGTGAGACTCCTTCTGAAAGAAAAAAAAAAAAAAAGTGTAGATCTCATGTTAAATCTCTTACCACAATGAAATAAAGTTAACCAAAAAAGAAAAATGCAGAATCTCAGGCCCTAATGCAGACCTACCGAATCAGAATCTGCAAATCGACAAGATGCCCACATGATCTGTGTGCATAGTAAAGTCTGAGAAGCACTGATTTAGAGGGCCCCCGAGTTCAGCATCCTACCCCATATCTTGGTTAGGATAGAGACAAAGCTGATAAAAATCTCTTGCTTCAGGCACTGAAAACCTAATTCTGCACTTGTGTCTAAGACCACCTGAATGCTTCTGGCCCTGTCTACCTGCTTTCCTTCAGCTGCCCCTGTTTTTGTTTTTGTTTTTAATTTTAGCTTTTAAATATCAGGTTTTTTAATCGAAAAAATTGCATAATCACATTTAAAAAATATTTGTTAAAAAGGAATTTACCTTACCTCTCCCAGCATATACAAAAATTAACTCAAAGTGGATCAAAGATCTAAATCTAAGAGCTAAAACTGTAAGATTCTAAGAAGAAAATGTAGAGGTAAATCTTCATGGCCTTGGATTTGGCAAAGGATTCTTAGATATGGCACCAAAGCATGAGCAAGAAAAGAAAATAAGAGACAAATTGGACCTCATCAAAATTTAAAACTTTTGTACATCTACAGACACTATCAAGAAAGTGAAAAGACATCCTATAAAATAAGAGAAAATGATTGCAAATCAAATATATTGTAGGAGTTTAATATCTAGGACATGTAAAGAACTTTTACATCTCAATAACAACAACAACAACAAAAAAGCAAAGAACCTAATTTAAAAATGGGCAAAGAACTTGAATAGGTATTTCTCCAAAGAAGGTATATAAATGACTTATAAGCACATGAAAAGGTGTTCAACGTCATTAGTCATTGGGGGAACGTGATCAAAACCACAACGAGACGTCACTTAACAACTATTAGGATGTCGGATGGCTTTAATTTTAAAAAAGGAAACTCATGTTGGTGAGGATGTGGAGCAATTGGAGCTTTTGTGCATTGCTGGTGGGAAGGTAAAATGGTGCAGTTGCTGTGGAAAATGGTTTGGCTGTTTCTCAAAAAGCAGAA
The DNA here is from genome assembly GCF_002776525.5 of Piliocolobus tephrosceles. Classification (NCBI taxonomy): domain Eukaryota; kingdom Metazoa; phylum Chordata; class Mammalia; order Primates; family Cercopithecidae; genus Piliocolobus; species Piliocolobus tephrosceles. The sequence continues at coordinate 6,050,532 of NC_045449.1, forward strand.
CAGAATGAGCACACGACTGAGCAATTGCCCTCCTAGGCGTGTACCCAACAGAACTGAAGACAGGAACTCAGACACATACTTGTCTATCAATGTTCATAGAAGCATTATTCACAATAGCCAAAAGGTAGAAATGACCCAAGCATCCAGCCACAGATAAATGAATACACAACAACAAAAAAAGTGGTATACACAGCCATAAAGGGTGTATTCAGCCATAACAAGGATACATGTTATGACATGGACAAACCTCAAAAACAGGCTAGGTGAAATAAGCCAGACACAAAAGGACAAATATTGTGTGATTCCACTTCTATGGAGCATCTGGAATAGACAAATCCAGAGAAACAGAAGACAGCATAGAGGTTTCCAGAGGCTGAAGAGCAGTGGGAATCGAGTTACGGGTACAAAATTTCTGTGTGGGGTGATGACAAGGTTTTGGACATAGATAGTGGTGATGGTTGCACAACATTGTAAATGCAATTTATATCACTGAATTGTACGCTTAAAATGGTTTTTAAAAGGTAATTTAGGGGCAGGGCACAGTGGTTCACGCCTGTAATCCCAGCACTTTGGGAGGCCGAGGCGGGTGGATCACGAGGTCAGGAGATCAAGACCATCTCCTGGCTAATAGGATGAAACCCCGTCTCTACTAAAAATACAAAAAATTAGCCGAGCGTGGTGGTGGGCACCTGTAATCCCAACACTTTGGGAGGCCAAGGCGGTTGGATCACCTGAGGTCAGGAGTTTGAGACCAGCCTGACCAACATGGAAAAACCTTGTCTCTACTAAAACTAAAAAATTAGCTGGGCATGGTGGCACACACCTGTAATCCCAGCTACTCTGGAGGCTGAGGCAGGAGAATCGCTTGAACCCAGGAGGTAGAGGTTGCAGTGAGCCGAGAGATCAAACCATTGCACTCCAGCCTGGGCAACAAGAATGAAACTCCATCTCAAAAAAAAAAAAAAAAAGGTAATTTAAAACATTTCCCACAGCCCTCGCCTCCAGTCCCCAACCCCAACACTTTTGCAAGCAGGAGTCATTCAAGTTTGCCACATCACAGGATGTCAGCTCCCTCCTTTCAGATCAGGGTTACTTCAGAATCTCAGAGCCCCGGAAAGGTGGAGCCATAAGGAACCTCAGACACTGCATAGTCCTATATTCCCACTGTAAGATGGAAACATCAGGCTCAGAGGCAGGCAAGGACAATGCAGTTTGACACCAGGCACGCTGATAGCGCCCAGTTTCTACACAACTGGGGGTCCCTGCAGCCCCCAAGAGATCACCCCTTGGCCCCTCTTCCCTCAGCCCCAGCCTGGATTACCCCTGCTCCAGGCAGCTGCCCCATTAACCCACCCAACTCCACTAACCATTCAGTCTCTTCCTTAGCAATAACAGCTTCACTCCGCAAGAACACTTATGGAAATTGACAAGCTCAGAAGCGTCAGCATCCTGGGTGCCCCTGAGAAGCTCATGGACCTGGGGAGACCTGAGTCCCAGTTCCTGTCCCATCACCACTGATCTGCCTTGTGACCTCAGACAAGTCTCCTCCCTTCTCTGAGCCTCAGTCTTTCCATCTGTAAAAGGGGTAAAAAAATGCCTTTTGCACAGGGCTGCTGTGAGATTAAATAATAATTGTGAAAGAGAGTACTAATATTATGACTTCACAAGTATATGGTTTCATCTTCACTAGACTGTAAGCTGTTTGAGAATAGATCAAATATTATCTTCCCTCTTCACTCCCCAGGTATAAGGCTAGGAGCACAGTGAGTGCCTAGCAAGCACAGTAAGTGTGTGTGTGTGTGTGTACATATAAACATACATATGCACATATTTCTTTCTGTTACCTACAGTTAACACTTTTTATAAGATGTAATAACAGAAGAAAAGCTAAATGAGTAGGTATTACTGCCCCCATTTCATAGGGGAAGGAAACTGAAGTACAGAGTGGTCAAGTAACTTGTGCAAAGTCACACAACTAGCAACCAGCAGAACTAAGACTTATAATTGTGCCTGTGGTCTCAGAGCCCATGCACCTTCTATGTACCAAGACAGATGCATGCAACAGGTCACCAGTATCTCTGCAAGCCCTGTGTCCCAAGGCTGCTTAACTCAGAACTGTTGGCAGATAATTTATCAGGTCTGCAGACAATGCCCCCGGCCTAGGAACGATCGGTGGTTTGAATCAGAAGTGGGCTGGAACTCTGAGACAATTTTCCCCTAGAAATGTCACCAAGTCTTGGCTGGGCATGGTGACTCATGCCTGTAATCCCAGCACTTTGGGAGGTTGAGGCGGGCAGATTGCCTGAGGTCAGGAGTTCGAGACCAGCCTGGCCAACATGGTGAAATCCTGATTCTACTAAAAATACAAAAAAAAAAAAAGGCCAGCCGCAGTGGCTGATGCCTGTATCCCAGCACTTTGGGAGGCCAAGGCAGGCAGTTCACGAGGTCAGGAGATGAAGACCATCCTGGCCAACATGGTGAGGCCACCACTGAAAATTGCATTCCAGCTCAACTTCTCCCTCTGCCCAGTACCACCTCCTCCCCAGCTCTACTAAAAATACAAAAAATTAGTCAGGTGTGGCGCTGCGTGCCTGTAGTCCCAGCTACTCGGGAGGCTGAGGCAGGAGAATCGCTTGAACCTGGGAGGCAGAGGCTGCAGTGAGCCGAGATCTTGCCACTGCACTCCAGCCTGGACAACAGAGTGAGACGTCATCTCAAAAAAAAAAAAAAAAAAAAAGTCACCAAGTCTTAACTACTTGAAATAGCTTTGCCGTGGGTATGTTAAAAAGCTTTCCCTATGGTTATTTGCAATATTCTTGTAGTGTATGCCACCTTCTCTACGATATGCTATTGGGAGGTATTACTCCCTGGACCTCCTCCAAACCCCCTCAATACTCCAAGAACTGCCTCAAGAGGATGCTGACCCCCGCTAGTCAGCCCCAGCCTTCTCAAAGGCCCCTGTAGCACAGATGATGTGGTACATCACCAGGGCCCCCTGTGGAAATGAAGGATGCATCTGCAGCGGCTGGAAGTGCTGCAGGCAGAGAGCCCTCACGTGGCATCCTCTTCCAGGGCTTGCTCAGCTGAGGAGGGCCCCTCACCCAAGGTCATGTCCTCTTTCTGGGGAAGCCCACATCCAATGACTGATCAACGCAGGGGTAAAAAGACCCAGCCTTCTAGCCTCACCTTGAGACAGCTGTCAAGGGTCATCCAAGCTACAGAGCCCTCAGTGGGGTTGGCCGAGGCCACCACTGAAGATTGCATTCCGACTCAACTTCTCCGTCTGCCCAGTACCACCTCCCCCCACCTCCCTTCCACAGGCATTGGCCCCCAAAATATTCCCAAAAAAACATCTTGTATGCCTACTGTCTGCTTCCCGGAGAACTCACCCTGAGACGGCCCTTCACAGGCATTGCAGGAGCTGCCCCCCGAAGCAAAACAGGGGAGCCACCTGATGGAACCTGCCTGAGCTCAACTCCTAGCCGCCTTGAAGCTGAGGAATGAGCTCTAAATTGGAGGCAGCTGGTTCTGCCTCCCCTGGCTCACCAGCTGGGAGGCCCAGGTGCCAACACCTCCCCTGGTCATCAGAACTTTGTCTTTCCAACACATGAGCACCCCCTCCCAGCCTCCCTCCCAGGGATCTTGCCAGGAGCAGATGAGGAAAGGCCTGTGAAAACACCTTACAAGCTGGAAAAGGCTGCACCAATGGGAGAGGCTGTTTGAATGAATTAGCACCAACTCTGCCGCCAAGCCATTCCCGCCTCCCTCCTCTTCTAGCAGTTTCTGTGCCTATCATATTGCCAGGGCCCTGCGTGCCTATTTTATCCCACAAAACACCAGCTGCCTGGTGAAGTCTAACGCCTGACTATTGGGGAGATGTGCCCATGATTCTCGACTGCAGAAGTAGGTTGCTTTCAGTTTCACTTGTGAATTAATGCAGAGACTCAGTTGGCATGGAGCAGACCCTCGCCCACCCACTTGTCCCCCACACACAATGACCCCCGACCGGCTACCTGTCATTCGTGAGAGACTCTGGGCAACAGCTTGTCAGATGGAGACATGGCCATGATCAGATGGGGACCCAAGCTTGGTTTCTCTTGTCTGGTGCTCTGAAAACTCAGTCTATGGGTGCTGCCTCAGTTTCCTGTAGCTGCTATAACAATTTACCATAGACTTGGTGGCTTAAAACAACACAACTTGATTCTCTCACAGGTCTAGAGGCTAGGAGTCTGAAATGAAGGCTCCCTCTGGAGCCTCTGGAGAACGACCCAGCCCTTGCTTCTTCTAGGACTGGCTGCCCTAGCATTCCTGAGCATGTGGCTGCATCATTCCAATTCCCGCCTCCATCCTTATGCTACCTTCCCCTCTGTGTTTCTGTATCAAACCTCCCTCTGTGTTCCTTTTTCCCAGCATACCTAGGGTGGCATCTATGGTCTTCAGGATAATCTAGAATAAATTCCCCCTCTCAAGATTCTTAATTTTATCACAACTTTGGCCATGTAAGGTAATACGCACAGGTTCTAGAGATAAGGACAAGGAGATATCTTTTGGGGGGCACCACTCACCCCAATACAGGTGCTCCTGGCATATCCTGGAGGACCAGAAGGAAAACCAGTCAGGTTCTCCATTAAGGAAGTCCCTGATCTGACCTCTGTTCTGAAATTTGTGAAGATCAAGGACCCACAGACACCATGGCCACACCCTTGTGGTGTCTAGTCAGATCCATCAGCACCTTGGTGTAATCAGAGTGTGGCCAACATCATTGCGCTTTGGCAGGCTAGGCTGAGAACCACCCTTGGGATTTTACATCGTTTCAAAGAAGCTGTACCCTTTGGGGTTACAGCCAGGTAGGGTGACCAATATAGCAATTTTCCTGAGGCTTTGCTAGTATTCGCACTGGAAGTCCATATCCCAGGGAACTCTTCAGTCCTAGGCCAACAGGGATGATTGGTCATTCCACACCCAGGTAAGCTCAGGAGCCAGCCGTCTGCATGAGTCATCCAGGTGGATTTTCAAAGCCTCCTCTATCATTTGGGTCTGCTTCTCCATCAGCTTCAGGCACCAGCCCTGGCAGACAGCCAAACTAAGCAGAAGACATGCATTGGCCATTCCTCAGGATCTCTTCTCTTTGCCCTCAGTCAGTTCTCACGCCCTCTTAGCTCTCTGTCCATGAAGTTTCATGCCTTAGCTTCATGCCTTGTTCCTCCACACTCCACCCCTAACCCTGGATTTGATGATCTCCCTGATTCTCTCTATTACTTTTCTACGGCTGATGTTAAAAAGTACTAGAAACTGCGAGGCTTAAACAATAGAAAGGTATTGTCTCACAGTTCTGGAGGCTAGAAGTCTGAGACCAAAGTGTCAGCATTGTCATGCTCCCTCTGGGGCCAGTAGCGGAATCCTTTCTGCATGGTTTGGCTCTGTGTCCCCACCCAAATCCCATTGAATTGTAATCCCCATTGTTGGAGGTGGGGCCTGGTGGGAGGTGACTGGATCCTGGGGGTGGTTTCTGATGTTTAGCACCATCACCCTAGTGCTGTCTCACGAGAGACCTCTCATGTGATAGATCTCCTGATAGACCACGTGACAGATCTCTCATGCGGTCTGGTTGTTTATAAGCATATATAAACTGCATATATCCTCCTGCTTCATTCACACTCTCTCACTTTCTTCTGTGGCCATGTGAAGATGTGCCTGCTTCCCCTTCGCCTTCCGCCATGACTGTAAGTTTCCTGAGGCCTCCCCAGCCATGCTTCCTGTACAGCCTGTGGAACTGTGAGCCAATGAAACCTCTCTTCTTTATAAATTACTCAGTCTCAGGTAGTTCCTTATAGCAATGTGAGAGTGGGTTAACACATCTTTCTTGCCTCTCCCCAGCTTCTCGTGGCTTACTGGAATTCTTTGGTGTGTAAATACTTCAGTTTTATTTCTGCCTTCATCTCCACAAGGAATTCTCCCTATGTTCAAATTTCCCCTTTTTATAAAAACACCAATCCCCCATGAATGATGAGGGAGGGCTGCATATGTAAAATCATATTGCTAACTGTGTGACTTCCTCATCAGACTCTAGGATTCATGAATGCAAAGACTATACCTGTCTTATTCATCACTCTATCCTTAAGAAATAAATAGAAGTCAGCCTTCTTACGTCTGTTTAAATCCTTCCAGGAATGAGGAGCTCACTAACTCCTCAAAAAGCCCATCAATTTATGCTCAACTCTGAAAATGGAGAAGGCAACCCCAATTTCATTTTTCTAAACTGCTTCAGTGTGTGCTATAATCCCATGCTTTCATCTGTATGCATTTGGTAGCACCAGACACCACCAGATCGCCCCATGTGGTCGGAAAATAATCAAGGACACACCCCATTTTCTCCAAGCTCTTTGACCTTCCAAAATATCTTCACCTTCTATCCTCACATGCAACCCCAACCACAACTGCAAACATAATGCATACAGTAAACTTAAGACTAAAGTAAAACCCCATTAGTTTTTCAGAGAAATGCAAATGAAAAAAAAAATGATTCCACTTCCCAACCTCCGAATTTAAGAAGACTGATAACATGTAGTACTAGCAAGGGCAGGAAGAAAGGGACACTCACAAACTCTGTTGGTGGAACTGTAAATTATCCCAACCATTTTAGAGAGTAACCTAGTAGGATTTATTAAAGTTAAAGATGTTAAGTCCTTTGGACCCAGGAGCAATGCTGCTGCTGGGAATCCATCCAACTGAAATAAAAGTACCAGTTCAAAAGATATATGGGCAAGGGTGTTTATTGCAGAATTGTTTTCAATAAAAAAAGAAAATCTTATATTCTGTGGAATACTACACAGCTATTACAAAGAATGAAGCAGATCTATATGTATTGACTTGCAAAGAGATATACAACATATTAAGTGGGGGAACAATACAGAGAAAAATATGTATAATGTGTTTCTGCTTTTTTAAAAAAAATAGTAATAATAAATGGAGCCACATAAGTCTGGCCACATCTGGAGGAAGGAGTAAGGCAGGGCTGGGGCCTCAGTGCATCAACACCACAAATGGTTTTGAGGTGAACTGATGACTAGCCACCGCCTACTGTGTGTGGGCAGGTCATCATGAGCTCAGCCCCGACCTGTTCCAGGCAGCCCTCATGCCTCTCACCCTCCAGTCAGGGCAGATCCCATGAGGGATCTGGGGAAGAACTAATCCCAGCTGACCAAACTTAAAGCTTGCCACTGCACAAGAGCACCTCCAAGCAGGCACAGAAGTCTCTTTGCAGTACAGGCTCTCTTCTTGTTCTCCACGTTGAGGGGTCCAGCCACCATGAAAGCCATTCAGACTCCATTGAAATGGCCACTGGGCACCATCTTGAATAAAAGTCCACTGTGGCAGACAACAGCAGTCCTTTCCCACAAACTTACCTACCTCAGACAAATCCACACAAACACACACACACACACACACACACAGAGATCAACACCAAAAACCTGAGCAAACCAGCCATCAGCCACAAGCAGATAAAATGAGGTGAATTGATGCATTTCTTTAGCAAAATGAGCAGAGAGCCTGAGGCCAGGATGAAAAGATTTGAAGCTTAAGAAATTAACAAGCAAGTGCAATTTCCAGTCTAATGGGGTGTAAAGCACAATTAACACCTTTGTGAAAGGGAACATGGTGGGCACTTCCATATCTTTCCACCCAGCCTGGAGCCTCTGTCACTGCTACAGAGAAAGATTTCCCACCACTGGTGCTCCTCCTAACAATGCCAAGTGCTCCCAGCTCAGCCTCACTGACCCACATCTGTGCAGAATGGGAAAGAACAGTTCCAGTTCATAGCTTCTAAGTCTTAATTCAGAGTCAGTCTAGTCTCCTAGTATTTAAATTTTGGAGTTCAATGGTAAAGCTCACAATTTTAAAAACAGAGACATCATAGTACAAGCTAAGGAAAGGCTATTCCCAAACTATTAGCAGTTGTTGTTTTTGGGAAATAGTATGGGGAGATAAGGGATTTTGCTTTTTATTCTGTGTCAGTTGAATATTTATAAGGAGCAGATACTACTTTTGTAATTTAAACATTTATGTAACTTAATGTTCTTTAGATATAATGATTTGGTTTGTTTCTGTTTGGCTATATCTTGATATGGGAAGTTTAGAGGATCACAGACTGTCAAAATAAGGAGGGAACATAAAAGCTCATTCGGACTCACCCCCTCAAGTTTAAAAAGAGCTCAGAGATGGGAACTGGGGAAGAGTCATTTCACTCAATTCATGGCAAGTTGCCATTGCTCTTTCCCTGCATGCTGCAGACCGCAGTTGCAGATTCAACTGACAGCCTCCTCTCTCTCTACACTCGAGGATGGACAAGTATCGGTTCCAGCATGCATCATCCCTAAAGCCAGTGATGGCTCAGAACTTGATCTGCATCTCAACCACCTGTGGCTTCTAGTTGCCACCCAGGACTCCTGCTATTATCCAGACACAGCCCATCTTCACTAGGACAGGGGTGATAATTACATGAGCTGGTTATTGTCACCCTCTCGTCAGCTCTTCCCCAAGATACAGACAAGTTGTGGAATGTGAAAAGCGACACCTTGGGAACCACTGCAGCTGGGTCTGCAGATTGCCAGCCCCACTGTGACATGGCTAGTGTCTTCAGCCTCTTCTCTCATCCCTCCTTGTTTTGCATCCAACATTTCAGACACAGGGAATGACTAATAGAAAAAACACCCATCTCATAGCACTATCACAGAGCCTTTCCCCCGGGATTTTAAAAAGAGCCCAAGTACCTGCACTTTTTCATCCTCCCAGGTGGTCTTGATGTGCAGTTCATGGAGAGGCCCTTCTTCATTTTGATGTACTGTAGAATCCTCTATTTACCAGAAATATCTGACTTTCATCACACTTTGGTCCCAGAGCAGGGTCTTGCCTGCAATTGGCAATTGCAAATTGTTCTTCAGGTGAACGTTTGTTGAAATGAATTGCTTCAAGGTGGCTGGTTTGAGAGGGTATTAGGGGGCTCTCACTTCCTTTTGGCATCCTCCATAATCTTAGGTGAGAAAGACCCTGCTCTTCTATGGATATGGAGATGGGAGATTGGTCTCGACAGAAGGAACAAACCACACATTGATTCAACTAAGTCAGTCAAACCAACAGTCAATTCTAATTGTGAGCAGCTGACCCTACAAAAGGATCGAAGGCGAGAGGTACAAGTTGCTTGACATTTCCCTGATAATGTCCAGTTGGCCACCTTCCAAAAGCCAGGCCACTCTGATCAGATGTTCCCACTTGTCTGGGCTTCCAGAATGACTCTGCCTAGTAAACCTTCAGTCAAAGTTGATGGTCAGTGGAAATCTGGCCCTCTTTGACTTTTCAGCACCCGGGACAGCACCCAGCACCTAGTTGCTGCTTGGTGCTGTTTGTTGACACATCCCAGAGCTGAGGATGGGGGGGTTAAGAATTAATACCCTTCAGCAATGGAAGAGCAACCCTTGGCTGCCCTAACTGCACCAGATGGGCCACCAAACTTGTCCAGACCCCCGAAAACCAAGGCCAGGAATTGTGGAAGGAGATTCCTTTAAAACCACAGCTGGACTCAGACACTTATATAGGCCAGGGTTCTGTGTAGGGAGGTGGTATTAATGAAAGCACCCTCAAGGAACCACCAGTCAACTCCCTCCAGATAGGGTGTCCTCTCAACACAGATCAGTACAAAACAAATAGATACAGACAGACTTGTGCTATGCTGTCCCCACCGCCTCCAGTCACAAGAGAAGGAAAATTTTAAATCAACAAAATTTTCATATTATACTTATCTACTTTATTATCCTTTTAGTGACACAAATAACATATGCTAAAATCAAACAATCGAGGGTAGAAAGAAAAAGTGAATATCCTTCCCTACCCCAATAACACCCCCACAACCACCAACATCATCCTTCAGGTGTGTGTCCTTTCACATCTTTCTCTATGCTCACAGGGAAACACAGAGACTCACACACACACACACACGTTCTGGTTTTCTTCTCCTCTAGAAATACATAGGCATGAGTTGTTCTTTTTAACAACTGCTGATTATACCATATGGATAAACCATATCACATAGGTGTATTCATAGGTGTTTCAGTCAGGATTCTCCAGAGAAACAGAATCAGTAGGATGTGTGTGTGTGTGTGTGTAAATATATATATATAAAGAGAGACAGAGAGAGATACATATATATACATATGTGTGTGTGTGTGTATATACATATATATAGAGAGAGAGAGAGAGAGAGACAGAGAGAAAATTATTTTGAAGAATTGGCTCACATGATTGCAGATACTTGATAAGTTGCAAATCTTCAGGGTATGCAGGGAGGCTGGAGTTCTGGTCCAAAGGCACTATTGTGCTGGAAGAGCTGCAGTTCTTGTCCAAAGGCACTATTGTACTATTGTGCTGGAAGGATTCGCTTATTCCAGTGTAGTGCTTTCTATTCTTAACAGAAAAAGGTTGCTCTTCTTCTATTAAGGTCTTCACCTGATTGGGTAAGGCCCACACACATCATGGAGGGTAGTCGATCTGCTTGACTCCATGTCTACTACTTTAAGTGTTAATACCTTTCCAGGAACACATACAATAGTATTTGATCAAATATATGGGCACCATGGCCTAACGAAGTTGATGCATAAAATTAGCCTTCACAATAGGCATTCAAACATTTACCAAATTGTCACTCAGTGACACATTCCAAGCTGGTAGATTTTTGTCGACATACTTTTGTTTCATCCCTACAGTATCCTAAGAGGTAGATAGAACTACCCTGTTTCACACATGATGAACTGAGGCTCCAAATTCAGGTTTGTCTAATGACAAGTTTGAGTTCTGACTCGCTCTTCCACCAGCTCTGTGAGCTTAAGCTGTTTGCTTAACCTCTTGCTGTCAGCTTCCCATATATAAAATAAGCTTAATAACACATCTACCTATAGGGTAGCTAGGAGAATTCGATGAGATAACGCAGATAAAGGGGCTCACACTGCACAAAGCTTGGTAGACTATAAACGTTCCATAAAGACCACATATTATTTCTACTGTTGTTCTAGGCAAAGGAGGCCTGGACCCCACTTGGACAAAGCCCAGGAGCATTCCCACAACACGTGGATGTAACAGGTGCATAAACTATTTACAAACCACAACCGTCACCCGCGAGCTGGGGAGGCTCCTTAATTAAGAAGCAGCCCATCCTGCCACCTGGCAGTGTGCTTCCACTTCCTGGCCTGAGCTTCAGTGTTTCCACAGTTGGCGCTTTGCAGAGGAGATCTGAGAAACATTAGCACTCTCTGAAGCCCACGCTCCAGACCCACTGGGGAGCCCACCTCTCCATCTGTCCAACCATGCACCAAACAGCCACGAGGCAGGAGTCATTGAGAGATGGATTTAGAATGTGCTTTCGATTACTGAGGTGGAGGCCGCTGAGCTCCGTGCTGGGCAAGTTTCCCGGTGAACACCTCCTCTCGGGTGGCCCCCCAGGCCATTGCTGAGACACAGTTCAGAGTTTTGATGGCACTGTTCACCTGGTGGCCACTCTGAATCCCCAGTCCCTCTGTGGCTGGACTCGCCCCAGGAACACAGGATGCTGAGAAGCCACTGCCATCTGTTCATACCTGCTGTTTCAAGCCACCTAGGGCTGGGGGATGATTTATATGGAGAAAAAGCCATCAGACATCAGACAGGACAGACTGCTCTGCCCCCTCACACACACGCAGGCCACCCCCATTTAGACATGTGAACTGCAGTCACCATTTGCTCCAAAGTGTGAATTGCTGGAACCCAAAGCACCCACTTCTCAGCTTCTGAGCTAGAGACAAAGGATGTGAGACATGAAAGTTGATGGGTTCAGGCAAAACTGATTTGCCCCCTTGCCAACCTCTCTTGCCCTGTACTGTGTAAAAAGGTTCCACGCTAATAGAAGGGAGGAGGGCTGGAGGGAAAGAAGTGAATCTGAGAGCCGTCTGCTGCCCCGCCTACAGGACAGGAAGAGGGAGCAAAAAGAAATAGGTGAGTTCTCTCTGAAATGGAGGTGGGGGGGTGGAATTTGAAAAAAAGGGGAGACCTATATGCTGTTTGCTGGCTAGAGTTTTGAAGTTGGAAACCCACAGATGTTTCCTGCACACCCAGACCCTGGGAGCATGGATGGATCAGTGAGGTATACATCTACCCCTGAGAGGGAGTGGAAGAGGACACAGAGGATGAACCCAAACATCTCGGCGTCCCCAGGTCAGGAACTCAGAGGGTAGCTGTGATGGTGACTGATAGATGTCAACTTGACTGGATTGAAGGATACCTAGGTAGCTGGTAAAGTATTGTTTCTGCGTGTGTCTGTGAGGGTGTTGCCAGAGGAGATGACACATGAGTCAGTGGACTGGAAGAGGAAGGCCCCTCGCAATGTGGGTGGGCACTATCCAATTGGCTGCCAGTGTGGCTAGAACAAAGCAGGCAGAAGAAAGGGGATGAGCAGCTTACTTGCTGAGTCTGCTTGCTCTCTGCTGTCTCTCTTCCCACACTGTGCTGGACACTTGCTTCCTCTTCTCCTGCCCTGGGACATCAGACTCCAGATCCTTTGTTCTTTAGATTCTGGAATGTGCACCAGCAGCCTCCCAGGGGCTCTTGGGCCTTCAGACGCAGACTGGGGGCTGCACTGTGGGCTTCTCTAGTTTTTCGACTTGGACTGAGCCAAGCTACTGGCTTTTCTTTCCCCAGCTTGCAGACAGGCTATCGTGGGACTTCGCCTTGTAATCATGTGAACCAATTCTCCTCTTGGTTCTGTCTCTCTGGAGAACCCTGACTAATACAGTAGGTGACACTGGGGGACTCATGGGGTGTAAAGATGTGACTATCAGAGAAATGCAAAGTGCCAAAGATAGCGAGCAGCCAATGGTTCAGGGTATTGCCAACACTGGGGCACTGAGAAAGAGCTCAGGACTGGCCTGGCACTTACAGCTGTGGCAAGCCCCCAGAGCAGGCAGGATGAAGAACACACAACTCCATGCTCCACCATAACGCCAGCTGCATCTCATTTGTCCATGGGGCTAAAGGGGAACTTCAGCCCCATGGAGATCGTGTCCCTACACTCCAGCCTGGCAGAGTGTTGGCTATGACCAAACGAACAACTCCAAATATACCTTCCCTTTCCCCGATAAATGGGTAGGCTAGGAAAACTCGAACTGGAAGAAACAAAGCCACCTGCACTTCATCAACCGAGTGCTTGGAGTAAAAAAAGTAAAATCAGTTCTGCAAGTCCAGAACATCCCATTTTCCCCACAACCGGCTCTACAACCATTGAAAGTCTATACGCGTTTCATAGACAAATGCCAATAAGCACGTGACTTCTTGTGATAAGGAGATTTTTCTTCATGTAGCACTGAGAGCAAGACTTTACATATGGCTAGGAAAGGCAGGAGCCTATTTTAGAATTCTCGAAATGAAGATGGGACTATCATGCTGAGAATTTCTGTATTGGAAGGAGGGGTGTTGCCAATAGGAAACTCCTAGCTCACATCGTATCTTGTCAGGGAAGGATTTATCCCCCCTGAAAATCTTCTGTTGTATCCTAGCCTGGGTTCCTCCCAGAAGCTTATTTGAAGATAAGGATTTGAGAACAGGAGGTCTGTTTGGGAGATGATCTTAGAAAGTGTTCTAGAGAATGGGAAAATGAGTCAGGGTAGGGAAAGAAGCCCATACTTCCCCCAGGTGACTTCATGAGCAGGCGACCGCCTGGGAAGCTGGTATGTAGCTATGTAGCACTCCCTCCCACCACTATTACCAGGGTTAAGAAGCTGGGTTCTTTTTGGGGGGGGGGGGATGGAGTCTCACTCTGCCAGGCTGGAGTGTAGGGGCACGATCTCAGCTCACTGCAACTTCTGCCTCCCAGGTTCAAGTGATTCTCCTGCCTCAGCCTCCTGAGTAGCTGGGACTACAGGTGTGTGCCACCACGCCCAGCTAATTTTTTGTATTTTTGGTAGAGACACGGTTTCACCATCTTGGCCAGGATGGTCTCGATCGCTTGACCTTGTGATCCGCCTGCCTCAGCCTCCCAAAGTGCTGGGATTGCAGGCGTGAGCCACCGCACCTGGCCCAAACTGGGTTCTTTATTCACTCATTTCTTTTTGTCATCAACCAAGGGCTGCTCCTGGTGGCATTGACTTCCGGGCACTGCAGCCTGGCCTGCACCCGGCCTGAGCAGAACCCTTGGCAAAGTGCCATCGTTGCCTGCAGTCAGATGCTGGACCACGCAGTGTTGGTCCAGCTCACAGTGTATCTTGTGAACTGATAGGGCTCCACAGGACACTGCCAGAATCTGCTGCCCTAGGCATGTCTGTGGCTTGTCACATCCCATGTGGCAAGACTTGTCTCGTCTCCTGAATCTCGAAACAAACAACACAAATGACACGTCTAAACAGTCTATGTGAAATTAATAATCTTAAAATTGGGAAGAACTCTCAATGTCATTTAGTCTAACATCCCACCCAGTACAGGAAATCCTGCTGAAACATCATTCCAAGCAAAAAGTCATCCTCTACGTGAACGATGCCAACAGGGCAGGACCACTCCCTCTTAAGCCCTCCTCTCCTGTTGTAGAAATTCCAGTCCATGAGATAGGGTTGCCTTGTCTTTGTTCCAAATGTCTCCCTCTGTGACCTACACCTGTTAGCCCAGGTTCTGTTTCCCCGAGCCACGCAAAGAAAAAAAAAAAAATTTCCATTCATGCCATTGATGATAGGCGGAATAATAACCCCCCTACACACATACACACACACACACACACACACACACACACAAAGATGTGACCATCCTAATCTTCAGAACCTGTGAATATGTTGCCTTTCATGGCCAAAGAGACTTTGCAGGTGTGATTAAGTTAAGGACTTGCAGATGGGAATATTCACCTGGATCTTCCAGGAGTGTCCAGTGCAACCACAAGCCTCCTTATAAGGGAAAGAGGAAGGCAGGAGAGTAAGAAGGAGGAAGCAGAGGTCAGAGTGTCAAGATCACTGCTTTGCAAATGAAAGAGAGACCTGCACCAAGGAATGGCTCTGGAAGTTGGAAAAGATGAGGAACAGATTCTTCACTAGAGTGTCCAGAAGCAACACAGCTCTGCCGACATCTTGATGTTAGCCCAGGGAGGCTTCTAACCTCTAAAACTGTAAGATCGATTTCTGTTGTTATAAGCCACGAAGTTCGTGGTCATTTGTTGTGGCAGCAATAAGAAACTAATACACCCTTACGGCAGTGCTTGATGCAGGTGAGGCCAACCTATGGGCTCTCCTTTCCAAACAAGACATGATTTTTCAACCATATCTTGTAATAAATATATGGCTTCCAGGCTCTTGCTGTCCTTGTCACCCTGCTCTGAAAACTCTCTAGTGCCCCAAGACTAACCGGGCCCTTCACACGCTGGCCCCAAGCAGTGGATATATAATTCCATGTGAAATCAACTCAAGCCCAGAAAGGACTAGGATCCTGGCTTCCCATGATCCGGACAATGTACTCTCCATTGCAGTCACATTTTTACAGCCTTGCCATGCCAACAACTGAAACCCAGAGTCCTCTTCGTGGAAAATGTTTCAAGCCTGTTCTCCTTCATCTTGTAAGGATGCAATTGAGTTTTAAGACCCAACTGTGGGAGCTTACATTTATTCTGCTCATCTCTTCAACTTCTTTACTTTTCTTTCTTAATTTCAACCAATTGTTTCAACCCATCGAAGTCATCTTGGAATCTGACTCAAACACCTAAGTATTGGCTGTTCCTCTCATTGCATCTGACCATGTGGTGATAAGGAGGCGAAACATACTCCCCCACACGTAGCCTTATCACTCACTGCATCCCTTCAGGTTCCCCCACAGCCTGTCATGGCAGGAGATCTGGCCTCTACAGCTATTCCTTTCCTCCATACCGCCAAAGACAAGCACAGGTCCTTTGCATTTTAAGAGTTTTGCTAATGATTACTGAGATAAATTCGATATGGAGTAATAGAGTGATGAATATGAGGAAATCGCATTAGTCTCAGAATTCCACAAAGTCCATAAAGTCCGGCCCTTTGTCCACAGTTAAAGCCCTCTCTGAGATGATCACTAGGTACCCTCCACGGAACACCTCCCTAGCTTTAATTCCGAAAGATGGGCTTAAGCCCCGCTCCACCTCTGATTCTCTCACACATACATCACCCGTAATAGTGAGCACCACCTAAGTGAAGACGCCATCCTGCAGAACATCGGGTACCTCCCTTCCTCTGGTGGCCGTTTTGCGTTTGAGATCCCCGGACTGTGAGATCCTTAAGTCACTGAGGCTCTGTTCAGCAAAGAACTAATCCTCTCTGAAAATTTCCTCATGGGCACTCATCAGTGTTTCCAGCTGATAAGCGGAAACTTAACATTATCCAACTTTTAGTTGTGTCTACCTTTGAGTCACTGGTAAAAATGCTAAATAGAACAGAGCCAAGCACAAAGAGCTGGAGAACAGCTCTGCAGATATTTTTCTCACTTGCCCCCAGTTCAATCTGAACATCCAACTCCAAACCAGCCCACACGAAGCTCATCCTTCTTATAAACAGCTAGATGGGAACACAGACAAAGACAGAAGTCAGAACCAGGTGTAATATCCAGAATGTATAAAGAACTCTTAAAACTCAACAACAAAAGATAATTCAATTTTTTTAAATGGGCAAAGGACTTGAACAGACATTCCTCCAAAGAAGATATACAAATGGCCAACAAACACAGGAAAAGATGAACAACCATATTAATCATTACAGAAATGCAAATCCAGCCACAAGGAGATGCCACTCCACACCCACTAGGATGGGTGTAATAATTTTTTAAAATAATAAGAATTGGCAAGGATGTAAAAAAATTAGAACTCTCATACATTGCTGGTGGGAAAGTAAAATGGTTCAGCCACTGTGGAAAGTGGCCTGGTGGTTCCTCAAAAAGTTAAACATAAAATTACTATATGAGGCTGGGTGCCATAGCTCATGCCTGCAATCCCAGCACTTTAGGAAGCTGAGGCAAAAGCATTGCTTCAGTTCAAGAATTTGTGATAATCCTGAGCAACATAGGGAGACCTCATCTCTACAAAATATAAACAAAATTAGCCAGATGTGGTGGCATATGCCTATAGTTCTAGCTACTCAGGGGACTGAAGTGGGAGGATCATTTGAGCCTGGGAGGTCGAGGCTGCAGTGAGCCATGATCACACCACTGCACCCCAGTCTGGATGACAGAGAAAGACCCTTTACGAAATAAAAAAAAAAAATACTGTATGATTCAGTGATTCCACACGTATATACATACCCAAAAGAACTGAAAACTGCTACTAAAACAAATGCATGTAACCACATGTTCAGAGCAACGCTATTCACAATATTCAAAAGGTAGAAACAGCCCAAATGTCCATCAATGAACAAATGGAGAAACAAACTGTGGTATCTGTGGTATGTACCTATAATGAAATATTATTAAAATATTATTAAAATTTTATTAAAATATTAAAATATAATGAAGCACTGTATTAACTCATAAAAAGGAATAAAGTATTATTAGGCCATTAAAAAGGAATGAATGATAGCAAAGTGGGTAAACCTGGAAAACATTATGCTAAGTGAAAGAAGCCAGAAACAAAAGGTCACACATTATATAACTCCATTTATATGAAATATTTATAATGGGTAAAGCTATGGAGACAGAACAAAGACTAGTGATTGCCAGGGGCTGATGAGAAGGAGGGTTGGAGAGCAACAGAAACTGCTTAATGGGTACAGGATTTCCTTTTGGAGTGATGAAAATATTTCTGGACCCAAATAGAGGTGATAACTGCATGATGTCCCCATCTAGTTGCTAATGGGAGGGATGAGCTACTCTTGGGCTGATTTGGAGCTTGATGTGGAGATTGAAATCAGGGCAAGTGAGAAAGATGTTTGCAGAGCTGTTCTCCAGCTCTCTCTCCTTGGTTCTATTTAACATTTTTATCAATGACTTAAACGTGGACATGACTGAAATTTGAATAATGTTAAGTTTCTGCTTATTAGCTGGAAACACTGATGAATGTGCTAAATGCACAACATTGTAAAAGCACAAAATGCCACTGAGTCATTCACTTTTAAATGGTTAATTTTAGGTTATGTGAATTTTACCTCGATTTTAAAAAAATATGTCATTTCCACTTTCAGACTGTGAACTTAAAACTCAAGGATTTAGGCTGAGCGCGGTGGCTCACACCTATAATCCCAGCACTTTAGGAGGCCGAGGTGGGCGGATCATGAGGTCAGGAGATTGAGACCATCCTGGCTAACACGGTGAAACCCCATCTCTACTAAAAATATAAAAAATTAGCCAGGCGTGGTGGCAGGCACCTATATAGTCCCAGCTACTCGGGAGGATGAGGCAGGAGAATGGTGTGAACCCAGGAGGCGGATGTTGCAGTGAGCCAAGATCATGCCACTGCACTCCAGCCCAGGCGACAGAGCGAGACTCTGTCTCAAACAAACAAACAAACAAACAAAAACACTCAAGGATTTACCTGTGTTAGTCCATTTTCACCCTGTTGATAAGGACGTATCCAAGACTGGGCAATTTACAAAAGAAAGTGGTTTAATTGGACTTACAGTTCAATGTGGCTGAGGAAGCCTCACAATCATGGTGGAAGGCAAGGAGGAGCAAGTCACACGTCACATGGATGGCAGCAGGCAAAGAGAAAATGAGGAAGACGCAAAAGGGGAAACCCCTGATAAAACCATCGGCTCTCATGAGACTTGTTCACTACCACAAGAACAGGATGGCTGAACCACCCCTGTGACTCCATTATCACCCACCTGGTCCCTCCCACAATATGTGGGAATTATGGGAGTACAATTCAAAATGAGATTTGAGTGGAGACACAGAGCCAAACCGTATCATTACCTTACTCTTCCCAAAACTGCATTGAAATGACCAAAGAAACAGAAAATTAAGATCCCTGAGACAGAGAGCAATGCCTGCAGTAGACAGAAAAACGGGAGAGTATCTGGGAGGAATGAAGCTTCCTCCCGGAATGGATGCAGGAGAAGTGATCAATAAGAAAAAAGATGGCTCACAATTCATACAAGAAAGAGATGGCCCCACCTGAAATGTGGGCAGGAAGGTTTTCCAACAGAGCCCAGTGGAATCTCTCAACTCAAGGCAACAGGGGTGTCGGGTGAAAGAGCAATGTGAATCAGGGGGTAGCACCCCAGCTGGCAGGCTGGTGGGAGGTGTGCACAGGCTGCACGCACGACATGGTGGTGGTTGTACCAAGTCATTGGGTGTGGTGTGATCTGGGCAAGTAAAGAGACAGACTTCGTGCACCAGGCTCCTGGCATGGCCAGTAAGACTAGAAAGAGGTGGGTTAACTGTAGGTCATCTCAACAGGCATGATTTAAAAAGTCAATGTCCTAAACCCATAGCCCAGTACCAGAAGTACTAATTCACTGTATTTCAGTGACTGTTATAGAACCAGAGTGAACATGACCCAGCCGACTCATCCATATTGTATTTTATTTGTAAAGAAACACGCACCTTTACTACCTGAGGCATTCTTATATTTTCTATTCTGATCTACTCTGTTTCATTAAAAAATAAAAATAAAAAAGATGCTGGCCATCACCCACTTACATGGTTTAATGTAGCTTATATCTCCATGGTAACTCTACCACTCTCTACACACAGATACCCCTAAGATCCAAGCTAAAAGAAGAGAAGGGGGGATGGAGGCCGGAAATAATCAGAAGGGGGAAGTTGCAGGTTTCAGGGATTCTTTCAGGGCACCAGGAATTCCTGGAATCCCACAGTGGAGGATTCAAGCCAAGGATGTGGGACTCTGCCGCCCACCTGCTGCAGGGGAGGCGCCTACTTGATCTGCTCAGCAGATATGTAAATAGATTTAGGCCAATCAAAAAGACAAATACGGCCAGGCACGGTGGCTTGCACCTGTAATCCCGCCACCGCCAGAGGCGGGCAGATCACGAGCTCAGGAGTTTGAGACCAGCCTGACCAATATGGTGAAACCCCATCTCTACTAAAATACAAAAATTAGCCAGGTGTAGCGGCAGCAGGGTCAACAGAGTGAGACTCCATCTAAAAAAAAAAAAAAAAAAAAAAAAAAGACAAATACGTGTGTCACAATAGGAAAAAAGACCAAAGGCGTGAACTGTCAGGAGGCCGAGACAGGCGGATCACGAGGTCAGGAGATCGAGACCATCCTGGCTAACACGGTGAAACCCCCGTCTCTACTAAAAAATACAAAAAACTAGCCGGGCGGGCGCCTGTAGTCCCAGCTACTCAGGAGGCTGAGGCAGGAGAATGGTGTGAACCCGGGAGGCGGAGCTTGCAGTGAGGCGAGATCCGGCCACTGCACTCCAGCCTGGGCGACAGAGCGAGACTCCGTCTCAAAAAAAAAAAAAAAAAAAAAAAAAACGTGAAACACATGTGACAAGGACATGACTTATTTATTTATGAATAGTTCTGCTGACCCCTAGCTCTCTACAGCCACTTCTGTCTGCAGGGGTGAGAAAACTGGGGAGGAAAGGAAATCGCTTTTGAGAAGTCATTTTTAGTTATGAATGAGAACTTATTTCATGTTCTTTGAAAGACACAAGTAAAGCCTGATTCCTTTTTAACTACTTTAGGCTACTTGTCTGTGCTTCTCTGATTAAGATACTCCATGCTGAGCCACGGGGACCCGGCTTTCACAGGAGTTACACGGAGGACGAAGAGACGCTGAACCTCCCTTGAGATCAAAGGAATGCAAATCACACAACAGTAAGCAGTCATTTGAACCTACCAGACTGGAGAAAATAAAAACACCAGTACCAGCAGGATTGTAAATTGTACCAACTTTCCCAGATGCCACCTGTTGCTAATAGCAAATTTTAAATTGTGCATGCTCTATGATTCCACAGTTCCATGCTTACAAATTCAGTGAAGGAAATAATTGCAAAAGTACATACATATATTTACAAGAAGGTAAACACTGAGGGCAACCTAAATATGCATTGCTCTCATTTATCTGCTATTCAGGGTCCCAGACACACACAGAGCACTTAAAGGCTTCAGTTGAGCTCATCTTCATGTCAACTCCATGGGATGTATGTTATTATCTCCATTTTAGAGCTGAAGACATTAAGACTCAGGAAGTTTTAGTGACACGTCCAAAGTCACAGCAGGACTGCATGACGACCTTACTCTTTGGTTGCAGAGTCTAACCATAGTCCGACGACCTATTAGAGAGAGGTTTACGAGCATTCATTTACGCAACAAGCATTCACTGAGTGCCTGCTATATGCCAGGCACTATTCTAGATGCTGAGCCAAATGGGTCAAAGGCATGAACTGGTAATTCACAAAAAAAATGAAGTATATGGAACAAGACTATGGCTTATTCATTTGTGAATGTTCCCCTATTTGTACGCCCCCTGGGTGACTGAAACAGAAAAAAATCTCCGTCCTCCAGCTGCTTGTAGAAACTTGGTGATGCGCTGACATGGGAAGATGGCTACAACACGGAGAGGCTGGGAAAAGCAGGTCAAATGATTGTGCTGCATGTAAATATAATGTATTTATTCGTTCAATTAATATTTATTGAGCAGTTACTTTTGTCAGGCACTTCTTTCACTGATCTATGAGAGACACTCAAAGGCTCAAGGAACTGGTTCTGTTTCCATACTTAGAGGTTTACCCAGGGCCGGGTACAGTGGCTCATGCCTGTAATCCCAGCACTTTGGGAGGCTGAGGCAGGTGGATCACCTGAGGTCAGGAGTTCCAGACCATGGCGAACATGGCAAAACCCCGTCTCTACTAAAAATTAGCCGGTGTGGTGACGGGTGCCTGTAATCCCAGCTATTTAGGGGGCTGAGGCAGGAGAATCACTGGAACCTGGGAGGCAGAGGTTGTTGTGAGCTGAGATCGCGCCATTGCACTCCAGCCTGGGTGACAGACTGGGACTCTGTCTCAGAAAAAAAAAAAAAAAAGAGGTCCACCCAGGGGCAGACAGAGGGCCAGTGAATTAGAAAAAGTTACTGACTAAATACGTGGGCAAAAGAGAGTAGGAGGCACAAGAGATAGCAAGCTTTGAAACATCATTTACTTAAAGTATTAATAAAATTATTGCAAAAGTGACATTCTTGAAAGACAAAAAGACTAAAACAATTTAGAAGAGACAGTGAAATTCCTCCCCCTCTATTCAACCTTTAGAACGAATTCTTGACCCTTTGATTGTATAATTTTCAGACTCCCAATCACACCCTTCAAAAAGGATCTCCCCTTTTCCTCTGTTACAGTGCCCTATCCATTTGCCGTGGCCTATCCAATCATAGAATGATTTTGTTTATCAGACTATTTGTTCATTTGCTTTATTACCCCATGAGAATATAACCTTCACACCTAAACTTAAGAACAAAGAAAGCATGCATCATGTCATATAGCTCTATGGCTAAGTCTGAAGACTGCCATAAAGAATTTCTTTCATCTCAGGAGTAACAAAAACTATCTCTAGCTTTTGATATTTTACTTTATTACTAGTTTTGTTACTTTACTTCGTTACTACAAAAACTAGATATAGTTTTATTTTATTTTATTTTCTTCTTCTCTATTCTTTTCTTTTCTCTTGTTTTTTCCCGAGACTGAGTCTCACTCTATTGCCCAGGCTGGAGTGCAGTGACTCCATCTCGGCTCACTGCAACTTCCACCTCCCAGGTTCAAGCGATTCTTGTGCCTCAGCATCCCGAATATCTGGGGTTACAGGCACCACCACCATGCAAAGCTAATTTTTATATTTTTAGTAAAGACGGGGTTTCACCATGTTGGCCAGACTGGTCTCGAACTCCTGACCTCAAGTGATCCGCCGCCTTGGCCTCCCAAAGTGCTGGGATTACAGGCGTGAGCCACCGTACCCAGCCTGTATCCCTGTCTTGCCCACCCCACCTAACTCCTCAAGTTTTCCCCTTAGAGGCTCTAGATCTTGAATGTCCTTGGCTTTTTGAAGCTTTGGTCCAGAAGAACCCCTTTTTACAACTATCTCAAGAGCCCATGGGTTAGACATTCTATCCCTAGAATTCTAGGGGTACTCTGAGGGTCAGCAAATGGACTAACCAAAGCCCAGCTTCTTTGCCCCACAGTATCCCTGTCTGAGACTGGGGCCTCTGATTCCCTGACGTGCCAGAGTCGCCAATGCAGATAACCGTGATTCCGTAAGACACGGGTATATGTGTTTTCTCAAGATGTGAGAGCAAAAGCAATTAAAAAGGCATTAGTTGTGCTTTTGTGTCGTCTTATGTTCTTAAAACTAATTATTTGTTCATTAAGCCTCTCAGCCTTCATCAGAGGCTTTGTCGCATGGAAATAGCTGATGAGCTCGACTTGTGGTTATGAAATGAAAGGCTTAGCAGAAGCAAACTATGCTCCACAATTATGAACGGCCTCTGTCACTGAGGTAATCAGAACCAACATTCTCCATGAGATCTGCAAAGTTTGGGGTTAAAAATGAAGGCACACAACTCATGATTGACTTCTCAGCTCTTTGTGATGTGAAAATGAATCAGAAGCTTTATTATCTGGACTTTTGCATGTATCTTCCTGATGTGCTTCCAGTTATAGACCTTTGACCATTCTAGAAAGGTGGGATCAAAAGTATACATTAATCACAGTTATGTATTTCCTCTCTCACCTGAGATCCTATTAAAATGAAAGTAAAAGACCCATAAAAGTTATAAGCACAGATCGATAAAGACAACAAGAAGAGAGACATCAGCAGACAAGAGAGATCAATAAATTGGCCAGGCATGCTGGCTCATGCCTGTAATCCCAGCACTTTGGGAGGCCGAGGTGGGTGGATCACCTGAGGTCAGGAGTTTGAGACCACCCTGGCCAACATGGTGAAACCCCGTCTCTACTAAAAATACAAAAAGTTAGCTGGATATGGTGGCAGGTGCCTGTAATCCCAGCTACTCGGGAGGCTGAGGCACGAGAATCATTTGAACTCAGGAGGCGTCGATTGCAGTGAGCCAAGATCGTGCCATTGCACTCCAGGGTACAACAAGAGTGAAATTCTGTCTAAAAAAAAAAAAAAGAGAGACACATTTCTGGAAGATAGGAAGCAGGTGGATGGGTGATAACTGGTGAAGTAGTGTAGAGGAAGCCACACTAAGTGTAGATATGGAAATGGATGCAGTTCAGGAAGTAATCTGCCCTCCAGAATCCTGCATTTGGTACTCAGAAATTTCAGATATAAATGGAAATGAGATATGAGGCTCAAATCAGAGTAATTGAGTTGATTATCTCTATCTAAAATATCTTAATCCCTCAAGGATCTAGAACTAGAAGTACCATATGACCCAGCCATCCCATTACTGGGTATATACCCAAAGGATTAATAAATCATGCTCCTATAAAGACACATGCACACGTATGTTTATTGCGGCACTATTCACAATAGCAAAGACTTGGAATCAACCCAAATGCCCATCTGTGACAGACTGGATTAAGAAAATGTGGCACATATACACCATAGAATACTATGCAGCCATAAAAAAGGATGAGTTTGTGTCCTTTGTAGGGACATGGATGCAGCTGGAAACCATCATTCTCAGCAAACTATCGCAAGAACAGAAAACCAAACACCGCATGTTCTCACTCATAGGTGGGAACTGAACAATGAGATCACTTGGACTCGGGAAGGGGAACATCACACACTGGGGCCTATCATGGGGAGGGGTGAGGGGGGAGGGATTGCATTGGGAGTTATACCTGATGTAATGACGAGTTGATGGGTGCTGATGAGTTGATGGGTGCAGCACACCAACATGGCACAAGTATACATGTGTAACAAACCTGCACGTTATGCACATGTACCCTAGAACTTAAAGTATAATAATAAAAAACAAAAATAAAAAAGATAAAATATCTTAATCCACTCTTGGACCAAAACTCCTAGCAGTTATGTAGAGATATCCAAGTAAAATATCAAAGAGTCAATCTCAAGAAAAGTTGATAGCCCATGTATTAGTTACAAATGACCCCAAACGTAGTCACTTACAGCAACACATATTTCTTATCTTACAATTTCTGTGGATGAGGAGTTTGAGAGTAGCTTAGCTGAATTGTTCTGGCTCAAGGTTTCTTATAAGGCTGAAGCTGAGATGTCATCCAGGGTTGAAGTTTTCCAACATGGCCATGTGCGTCTGTTCATGTACTATCTGTGGCTGCTTATATGCTACAAAAGCAGAGCTGAGCAGTCAGAACAGAAACTACAGGGCCACAAAGTCTTAACTATTTGGCTTAACTGGGGCTGGATGATCCATTTTCAAGACGGCACACTCACAGGGCTGCTGCCTGGAGGCCTCAGCTCCTTACCACATGGACCTCTCCACAGGGCTCTTTGAGCGTCCTCATGGCATGGGGGCTGACCTCCCCCAAGAGGAAGAACAAAGAAGAAACAGTTGCCTTGTATGACCAAATCTTGGAAGTCACACACAGTCACACTGGCCGTATTCTACTCAGCAGAATCAAGTCACTAAGCCCAAGTCTCACTCAAGAGAGTGGAATGAAGCTCCCTCTCCTGAAGGGAAGTGTCCCCCAGCATCTGTGGACATGTTTTAAAAACAACCACACTCCAGAAAAACGGACCTCCATGTACTGGTATTCAGGGGTCTTCCATCTCTAAAGCGCCTTTACCAACATTTTAGAGCAAATTCCACAATTTAACAAGGTCTCCACATGCTCTCATGCTTATAGACTACCAAAGCAACTCTATATACCTTAATGTAAATGCAAATTGTCAACCAGGACACCAGATATTTTTAAAGAGAAAACAACCTGCAATAGAAAAGAGAATAACTCAACAATAACAATAACAATAACTCAACAATAACAATAACAATAACTCAACAATAACAATAACTCAACAATAACAATAACTCAACAATAATAACAATAACAATAACTCAACAATAACAATAATAACAATAACTCAACAATAACAATAACTCAACAATAACAATAATAATAACTCAACAATAACAATAACAATAACTCAACAATAACAAGGGAAAATACTGACCCCTAAGGAATTAGAGACAATTCAGGAAATACAAGACAATTGGAAAAAACCAAAAACCTCTGGTATCTTCCGGAAGAATCCAGCAGATATTCATCCATTATAAAATAAAATAATTCTATAAAACAGAAACAATTAGAAAACAAAAAGGAACTGTTAAAAATAAAAAAAATATATGACCAAAACTTTTGAAATATGTAAAAGGATTGTTTTAAAAAGTCAAAACCAATAGTTCAGAAAAATACAAAAACAACAACAAAAAGAGATGAAAAAGATGAGAGAGAAAAAGAAAAAAGATATACTGAATAAATCTGGGAGGTTCAACAGATATTGATATATACATGTATCTATATATATACACACATACATTTAGATATACATATAAACACATTTAGAAAAGTAAGAAACTAAGAAACTTATCAAAGCTAAAGGACATGAATATCAGTGTAGGAAGTTTCACTAAGTGTTCAAGCATAGCCAATGAATAAAGAATAATGCATAGACAGTTCACTGGAAAAATTTAAAATGTCAAGCATAAAAAGACCTTTGACCTTCTAAAGCAGACAGGTTGGCAAACTAAATTCATGAACCAAATCTGGCCCACCACTTATTTTTGTCAATAAAGTTTTATTGGAAATGGCCATGTCTGTTTGTTTATGTATTGGCTATGGCTGCTTTCATGCTACAACAGCAGCGCTGAGCAGTTAGAACAGAAACCACACGGCTGCAAAGTCTAAACTATTTGCTATCTGGCCCTTTACAGAAGAAAATTTGCTGAGCTCTGTTCTGAAGAGAAAACTTACAAAAAGAGAGAAAAGTTCACCCCCAAAAGAACAAAATCAACCTGGCATCAGAAACTTTTTGTCAGCATCATTGAACGCCAGAAGGTAATGGGAAAATGCCACCAAGGTGCTGATGGAAAATAATTTTTACTCTAAAATTCTATAGTCTATATTGAATGCCAAGATAATACAAAGGCATTTTTGGCCATCAAAGACTCAGAAGATTTACTTCCCAGGTACCTTTTTAAAAAGTTACTTGAGGGTATGCTCTGGATAGACAAGGAAGTAAATCAAAAACTAGGAAAGGATGCAGAAGAGAGTGGATTTATTAAAGCAAAGCCCTTGGATGGCAGCTGTGCAGTACACCTAGAAAGCATTCAGCAGAATTAGACCAGGAAGATGGAAATATGATGAGAGGGACAATTGGAACCATGTAATTCTGGCCTTGAGAATTCAGAAAAAGTTAATGAAATGATGGGGTAATGGTGGGGGAGCAAAGACAACTGCCATCGTGGAACTTCTGGATCCTTAAGGAGCCTTGTGTGCGGCTGCAGGGACTTGAGACCTCCTGAGTTATGGCCTAAAGAACAGGTCCACTTCCCAGAAGGGTTGTCCACTGACAGAGTCTGGCATGTTCTTCCACCACGAAAGTCTGGTGGTTGGACCACCAAGGCAATTTCCCTCATGGTTAAAGCTCATTTTTTTTTCACTAAAGGGGCTAGAGAGATTTGGCTCATTTACAACTCAAAACCTGCCAAGAATGAGGAAACTCAGGAGGAAGATTTCCAGTTTCCTGGCAAGTGCCAAACCCAGCGTACGCTTGCCTGTGGTCTTGAGAAAAAAAGGTGTGTGAATTCCGTGAGCACTGCGCACTA
Organism: Piliocolobus tephrosceles; assembly: GCF_002776525.5. Lineage (NCBI taxonomy): Eukaryota > Metazoa > Chordata > Mammalia > Primates > Cercopithecidae > Piliocolobus > Piliocolobus tephrosceles. Next base: position 6,078,268 of record NC_045449.1, read on the forward strand.
ACTCTTGCTGGCTCCTGGGTTCTGGGTTCGGGGAAAGCAACATCAGAGAAGGAAACTTGAAAACGTTCTCCAGAAGTCCCAGATTCCCCCATCATTCATCACTCCCACCAAGAGTCTCCTCCTCCCTCTCCTCCCCTAAGCCCACTCACTCTAGGAACTCTACAATTCTTTTTGTTTTCTTTTAAGTAGGCCAATAACTGTATTAACCTTTGTTTCAAACCTTATTTCCAGGCTTCTTCAGCTTAATTACCTACAAGTAATCAATTGTATGTAAGCAAAAATGAATTGTATGTAAGCAAAAAGCTGCAGTGTCCAAGGGGCTTGGGTTTAAAAATATTAGAGATCTAGATTTTATCAGATCCACAAACCAGTTTTAAAAAGCAATTGAGGCCGGGCACAGTGGTTCACTCCTGTAATCCCAGCACCTTGGGAGGCTGAGATGAGTGGATCACCTGAGGTCAGGAGTTCAAGACCAGCCTGGCCAACATGGTAAAACCCCATCTCTACTAAAAATACAAAAAATTAGCCAAGCGTGGTGGTCAGCGCCTATAATCCCAGCTACTTGGGAGGCTGAGGCAAGAGAATTGCTTGAACCCAGGAGGTGGAGGTTGTAGTGAGCCGAGATCGCACCATTGCACTCCAGCCTGGGTGACAAGAGTGAGATTCTGTCAAAAAAAGAAAAATAAAAAGAAAAAAAAAAAAAAAGCAGTCCTAAGGCAAAATAGCAGCTCCCAGTAATTTCTGCAGGTTTTAGGTTTTATCTTCTTCGGAAGTTGGCTTAATTCAGTTTGTCTCATTCTTGGAAGCCTCATCAAAATTCTCTGCAAGATCTGGAACTTCTTCATCATCATCCTCTCCAGTAGCAAGTGGTGCTTTTTCATCCACAGATGGTTTAGGCAGAGGTTCAGCCCATCTTCCTGAACTAGTCAGACTGTCTGCATCACACCGGCTTAAGGTGCTGGGTAGCGATTTCCATCAGCTGCTGTGTCTCAGCATGGCCTGCAGTGGTTAAAGAAGTGTTTGCTGCCAGAGATGCCTAAACTCTAGAATTGCTAAAGTGGATCACTGTTCCTTGATCTACTTTAACTCGTAAGTGTATTCACCTCTTCAATACCAGATATTGTTTGCCCCTAATTTCTTGTGTGTGTGTGTGTGTGTGTTTTTGAGATGGAGTCTTGCTCTGTCACCCAGGATGGAATGCAATGGTGCGATCTTGGCTCACTGCAGCTTCTGCCCTCTGCCTCCCGGGTTCAAGCGATGCTCCTGCTTCAGCCTCCCACGTAGCTGAGATTATAAGTGCCCGCCACCATGCCTGACTAATTTTTTAAATATTTTTTTTAGTAGAGACGGGGTTTCATCATCTCTGATCTGGAACTCCTGACCTCAGGTGATCCACCCGCCTCCACCTCCCAAAGTACTGGGATTGCAGGCGTGAGCCACTGTGCTGGCCCCTAACTTCTTTAAGAGCTGAAGTTTTGTGTTTTTTTTTGTTTTTTTTTTTATCATCTGCTGTAGCTATTCTATGAACCACCTTCTTCTTTCTGCAACCAATTTCTTTCCCAGCAATGCACACTTGTGCCTGAAGTTTGGTGGGTTTTTCCTAGTTCACAATTGTCTCTTTCATCTTGTCAGAGCAGAAAAGGGGCCATGCAGGGGACAGTTTGGCACTCAGGGTTCAAGCAGACTTAGGCAAACACATGCAGGGATGCAAGATGGTGGCTCTGCGATTCTGACCTCATTCTTCAGAACAAAATAAATCTCTTTCTGTGAATTTCCAGGCATACACATCCTCAGGCCTATTTTTTCAAAACCAAAGAGTTTATCAATATAGCCAAAGTCTATTTATCGAGAGATTTCACAACCAGTAAAAGTGACTTTAAGATAGTTTTTAAATAGAATTTTTTTTTCTCTTTACCTGATTTCCATTTTCCCAGGTGAGGAAATTGAAGTCAGAGAGGTTAAGTCACTTGCTGAAGGTCACAGGGCTGGGACTGGAGCCAGAAGTGGGTCAGGATTCAAACTCAGAAATGTCTGGATCCAAAGCCAGGCTCCAAATTTTCACTTCCACCTCCCTTCTCTCCGAAGAGGAGGACCCCATCACTGGAACTGTCCTTACCAAATGCGGTTCAAAGTCAAGGCTCCCAGTGGAATTGCCTTCATTGATCATTCCCGGTGGAGAGAATCTGATTGGCCCAGCTGAGGTCATGTGTCCTCACCTTGGACAGATCGGTTCTCGCTAGGCAGGCTGAGGCTGCAGGGCAACCGCTCTGAGTCAGAGGGCCATTCCTGGGGAAGACAGGTGTGCGAGCTGGAAGGCCATCCCGAGAGGGACCTGCTAGTGATGAGCAAAATGTTACCAGGCAGAATCAGTTGATTTCATACCGCTGTGTACACTAGCATCAACAGCCATGTGGAATGGTCATAGTATTTTACCAAATGTGCTCTGACTCCCCACCCTGAGCAAACTCCCTCTGGTCCAAGAGCAGAGAATGGAAATGCATTTCCTCTTTTCCTGTGCTCAGGTGTGGGGTGATTACTTGGCAAATAGCCCCGTCACATTTGGTCATCTAGGACATTTTTCCTACCCAGCGGCTCCTCTTCTCAGATAGACCCAGAGACATTCCTCAAAATGTTCTGCTCAAACAAGCATGTGACAAAACAGCTTGTCAGTTTGTCTCTTTCTTGCTGAAATGAGACCGTGATGTCAAAATTCAGTCCTTTACTCATTTAGAAACCATCTGATAATGGAGCACTGGTTTAATTTCCCAGGGAAAATAAGATGCCTCTTGACTAGTGAAGCTCCCCATAACCCCAGGAAGGGGCATAATTATCTTCTTCAGAGTCAATCCCTTGTGGATCCCCTAATTAATTGTAAACTATAGATGAGAGCTGTTCAAAAAGCAAGTTTACAAGGTTAATTACTGGTGTATTATGCGTAGCACAATTTTGCTGGGCATGACTGATAGAGAAACTGATGATCAACTTTTGCAAGTGCCTCCTCACTGTCAAGTGGAGGAGTTGAGAGAAACAACGCAAAAGTTACTTCTACCTTTGGCAGGCTAGTTATCGAGGTACACCAGCATTATCAAGGGAAATCAGCTCTGCCCGTGATTGTGTGGGCCCTTGGCCCTTATACACTGCTACACAGGCAAATCCAATCACTCTCCATGTGCACACATGAACAAGTGTGCGTGTACACACGCATGTGAACACACACAAATGCATGCATGCACACACATTAGCAGATATTATGCAAAGGGCGTCAGCATGAAAGTCCAGAGAACTGATTTTGAGCCTCGGGTCTCATGCATTGGGGATTTTCTTACTTGAAGACAGAGTCACTCAAGGACACTCTGCATCCCCCTGCATAGTTCCAGCCTCCTATTAGGATCAGGAACATTAATATGATCTGAGCTTAGATCCTTCCACATCCCTCTTTGTGGCAAAGATATATACACATATTTGCAGATTCTGTGTCCATGTGGCTGAGTGATGCACATGACACAGGATACTTAAGGATTGGTTTGGACTAATTGTCACATGTTATTTCTTCTTTTTGGCTCCTGCCAGGAGCCTACTAGAACATAAGGGCGCTAGACAGGATTCCAAATGAAAAAGAGTCCAATCTTTCATTTCCCTCCTCTCCTGATAGAGACCCTAACAGCTTGGTGAGGAACGTGGGTTGCTATGGAGATGAGCTGTGACTAAATCAGGTGGGTACAGGCAAGGGTATTGCAACACAGGGAAGAAAGAAAAGGGAAAAGTTTGCTTCTTGGCTTGGGCTTGAAATATTACCAGACTGTTAAAGGGGAGGGATGTTGCCCTACCTGTCCCGAAATCCCTGCCTCTGCCTTCCTATTCCCTATCCCTTCCCAAGAGTGGAGATGTTGGTCTGATGGGTCAGAGCCCATGTTCTGCTAGCAGGCAGGGTTGCTGCACCTTACGAGCAGGACTTTGACTGGACACCGTGGCTCACGCCTGTAATCCCAACACTTTGAGAGGTCGAGGTGAATGGATTACCTGAGGTCAGGAGTTCGAGACCAGCCTGACCAAATGGTGAAAACCTGTCTCTACTAAAAATACAAAAATTAGCTGGGTGTGGTGGCACCTGTAGTCCCAGCTACTTGGGAGCCTGAGACAGGAGAATTGCTTGAACCCGGGAGGTGGAAGTTGCAGTGAGCCGAGATTGTGCCATTGCACTGCAGCCTGGGTGACAGAGCAAGATTCTATCTCAAAAAAAAACAAAAACAAAAACAAAAAAAGGGCAGGACCTTGGCAATACTCCCTCTTCCCCTTCCTGCCTTGGGCTGGAAGAAGCAGATGGCAAGCTGCAACTCAGAGGGTGTGGAAGGAGCCACATAGGTACGGATGGGAGTCTGAGGTGAGCTGAGGAGAGAAAGCCTTTGCCTCTGCCTGTGACGATCCCCAGTGGTATCTCAGAGAGTGAGCTACTGCCCCCAAAGAAGAAGGGAAAGGTCGTGGCGGACGGATCACTACGTGAACGGTTGTGGGAGCATCAAAGACAGCGCGCGTTTGGTGACTGCTGGATCACATGCCAGCACTGGGCAGCATTGGGGAGAGAGAGGTACAAAGAGCCCGAGTGTCAAGTGAGGACTTTGGACTTTACAGGCAATGACGCTTCTCAGAAGGGAAGTGACACAATCTGTCCTTTGGGAAACTAAGACAGGTGGCAAGTGTCAGGAAAGGGTGGGAAGGGGAAGAGGCGAGGGCAGGCTGAGACAGCAATCAGAAGCTATGGCATTCTGATCTCAGGAGGGAACAGCGAGGTGGAGGACAGGTCATGGTGCTGGGAACAAGAATGAGTAGGAAGCTCAGGCACTGCAGGGCTCAGGACTCACTGTCTATAGGGAGAGGGAGAGCCGGCGGCTGAGATGGCTCTGGGGTTTGATCACTGAGGCCTGGGTGAATGGTGGTGCATTTACAGAGGAGCACACAGAAGAATGTGTGAGCATGCACACACATATACACACGCATGCAAACACACACGTACACACACATGCAAACACACATGTACACATACAAATGCATACACATACACATGCACACACATGCACATGCAAACACATACAGATGCATATGCACGCACATACACATGCACGCACACACTTACATGTCCACACATGCATGCACACACATACACGTACATGTGTGTATGCACATGCACATACACACATACACATGTACACACATGCACACATGTGCACACATGCATATGCACACACACATACACACATGTACGCACACACATACACACATGTACACACACACACACCCTTCACTCCCCAGCCAATATTTATCAGACCCCCATTCTCTGGAATTCTTTCCCTCATCCCTCCCTTACATGACTTAATTAATGACAAATAGGGTCACACATTCATTCGTGCATAGCTATATTCAATTGAAATTTTCTCCACCTAAATAGCTCTCTGAGGCAGGCCAATAGAGGCTCAGAGAGGATGAGCAGCGTGCCTCATGTCTCACAGCTGAGAGGGTGGAGTCTTGACTTCGGACTCCCAGCCCAGTGCACCCCCTGCCATGCTCCACTGAGGCTGGAAGCAAACCCTGAGATCGGCTTGACCAGCCCTCTCATTACCCTTCTTTATGACGGTTTGTATTGTAGTCAGGAAACTCCTGCTAATCGTTCTTTTTGCTGCCACCATCATATTTCCTTCCTCCAAAAAGGAGCGCAGGCAGGGAGATTATTTTGACATATTTCCTGAAGACGCTGTTTCTAGAGCACTTGCCTGATAAAAATGATATATTTATTTGGGACCGCCAAGAGCTTGCTGAAATGAGGAATTTATCTGCATAGCTTTTGTTATTAAAGTGATTCCTCTTGTTTATTTCCTTCTAAGCTACTGATTCCATCTATAATACATGAGTTTCAGGTAATAGAAATTTTTCATGCAAGTAAATATTTTAATAACAACATTATGGTCTTGATTCAGTGTTACAGGCAGTAGCCTGGCACAGGGAACAAGCTCGACGCTGGGAGGCTTGGGACCTGGGTTCTCGTCCTCACTCTGTATCTGTGCCCATGGGCAAAACCCTGTCCTCTATGAACCTCAGTTTCCTTCCAAGTAAAGTGTGGTAGCTGCTACACACCCTCCCTGACTCACAAGGGCCACTGTTAAGATCAGATGAGATGACAGCTCCAAAGGTTCTGGAAAGGCTGCAGGCTTTGCTATATATGGGCAGGGCCAGCATGAGACATTGACCAGAGTACAGACTTAGGAGTATAACAAGGAGACTAAAAAACACAGTGGCAGGCCAGATGCCGGGGACTCACGCCTGTAATCCCAGCACTTTGGGAGGCCGAGGCAGGTAGATCACAAGGTCAGGAGATCGAGACCATCCTGGCTAACACAGTGAAACCCCATTTCTACTAAAAATACAGGAAGTAGCCGGGTGTGATGGCACCTGCCTGTAGTCTCAGCTACTCGGGAGGCTGAGGCAGAGGGATTGCTTGAACCCTGGAGGTGGAGGTTGCAGTGAGCTGAGATCACACCACTGCACCTCTAACCTGGGCAATAGAGCGAGACTCTGTCTTAAAACAAAACAAAACAAAACAACCAACCAACCAATAAAAACAGTGACTTAAATGAGATAGTGTCTGTCTTATGCAAAGATGGATGGGGGTCAAGAAAGGGTAAATGGCCTCATTCTACAAGGTCATTCAGGGCAGGCCAGTCGACACTGCCAGCCTCAACTTGAGACTTCCATCGCTGTGTCCAAGTGGTCTCCTACCATGGATGTTTCCCAACAAGCAAGAAGGTAGCAAAAGGGAATCAAGGTCAAGTGAGTTTGTCTTTAAGGTGGAACTCACATGGCACTTCCACTCACATCCCATTGGCTAAAATTTAGTCACATGAGTCACTTGGCTTCTCTGGCACAAAGAAGGCTGGGAAATGTAGTTTCTAGCTTGCCAGTTATGTGCCCAGCTAGCACTTGGAAGATAGAACAAATAGTAGGAGACACTTAGCAGTCTGGGGAAAATGACCACTCAGGATAATGGGCATAGATACGGAAGGGCCCACAAGATCTTCAGCAAAAGCAAACAGCCAATTGGGAACAGAGCAGGCCTACACTCATGTGTCTGCCTCAGATATTCTATGCATATTTGTACTCATACGAGCACAGCTGCAATCAGACACCGGCTCAGGTAAGCAAAATAATAAGAGTGAAACCGAGCACGCCTCCTGGTTGTCAAGGTGGTGCGGATTCAAGAGACAGATGGTGGTGGCGCCTAAGGTGATGCAGCCGAGTTGGAGAAAGGTATGTGAGTTCAATTCTATCTTACCTTTCCAACTCTGGAAGGTTGGGACTCAACTGACATGAGTTCACTTTGAGGACCACAAAGAGGGCGAGATCTGAACTGGCTAGACCTGAGAGGGTCACAGACTTCGGGACACACCTCAAGTCAGACGTATCACTGGTGTCCACTGCTCCATCAAACTGGTGACCATTCACCATTTTTATTTTTGCCCAAACGGTCTACCTTCCCCATTTCGATCCCCACCAAAGTCTGTTATCTCACACCCTTCAGCCACATGCATTGTGGTAGGACTAATGTCTGATACCCCAAACAAGGTGACTCTTGGCCAGACTCAACCCTGAGCCCTGCCACACCCAGAACTCTCTCAACTGTTCCCCAGGGTCTCTGCTCTAAACCCAGGGGGGAATGCGGCTGGTGAGTGCAGCACACATCGGAAGCCTACCCCCAGCCACCAGCCCCAGCTCATGGCAGGGGTCAGAAGCACCCCAGAGAAGAAAGAAATGTCAAAATGTCAAGTCCGAAGTATTCAAATGGGAGACAGTCCACCCGTACAACTAGAAGAGTTCAGTTGTACTAGAAGAGGGCGAGTCTCTCCCAATAGTCTGTACCTTCAACAGGAGACTGTCAGAAGAGCCTCTGGAATTCACCATGCACTATTCATATACCACTCAACATACGTTAACAGCTCAAGTGGATTCACATCAGCTCAATCATAATTATTTGTCAAAACCACTGTTTCCCTCATTATTTCCTGCTGAGAGTATGAAATTATATAAATTTATGTTGTCGCTATGACAGATTCTAACAGCATCACAAAGGAAGAGAAATTAACCTCTTACTTATTAGAAAATGTTTAGCTCAACCCTCTAGGAGAAGTCAATTTACTAGGTTACATTTTCTGAAATTGCATAAAGACACTAGTCCAACAATGCACCATAACAGAGTGGCATTATCTGCTATTTTACTACAGAGGACCTGCTGCCAACAATCTTAATGATTTATGGTTAAAATGTATTTACCAAGAAGTTATCATGCTAGTTATGGCCTGAACCAGAGACTGGGACCCACATTCTGTTTCCTGGAAGACTTGGGTCTTGGTGAACAATAATAATAATAATAATACATATGGGATCCTTTCAGTTCTAGGCAAAGGATGCTGTGCTCAGCCAGTTACATACAAGCATCATTCCTCACATGGACCATGGCCATTCGTTCCTAACTGCTCTCCCACATCTATGCTGGCCCCTACCCCACCCCACACATATTTCATGGTACACCCAGAGTGATTAGTCAAAACTAAGATCTGATACTATCCTTCTCTCCCACCACAGGGCCTTTGCACAAGCTCTTTCCTCTGTCTGGAATCCTCTTTCTATCCCTCTTCACTTTCCTTCTCATCCTTCAATATAAGCCCTTTTTCATTAGGAGCAAAAACCAAAGTCTTTACAAAGGCCTGCAGGTACGTGTCCACTTGCTGTATCATCCTAACGGGGGTACTCTTGAGAGTGACGTGAGATGCTGTTAATACCTATGCCAGAAGTATAGGTACAAATGCACCTATCCTGCGCAATCGGGACCAGGCGCTCCTGGTCTGGCCCTCCCCGCCTCTCTGGTCTCATCGCCTACCCTGTGCTCCCTTAATTGCTCCAGTATTCCTGGGCTCTTTGCTGCTCCTCAGTCATGCCAGGCCTAACACCCACCTTGGGCCATTGTGCAGGCTATTCCTACTGGCTTCTCCCCGAAGTCAGCCAAACAAACTCCTTCATCTCCTTCAAGTTGCTGCTTAGATGTCACCTTCTTAAGCTCACCCTGAGTGTCCTGATTTTGGTTTGAGTTGGGTTTCTTATTTTGTTTACTACCATAGGGCAGTTGTGCATGGAGGCATCCAGGGCTTCCTCCAACTTAGAGGATGCTCTGTCCCCATGGTCCCCATGGGGCCATCGGGCTCCTCTTGCTGCCTGGCTGAGCTGCTCAGGTTGTCATCTAGAAGGCAGATACTTGGAGTGTTAACTCTGTGACTGGGGGACAACTTTCATCATCTGCTTCTTTGCCCAAACCCATGGATGGCAGAGCTGGGTCATAGTGACATTGTGAATGTTACCAGCTCATATCCCAGACATCTGAAACACTAACATAGTCACCAGTTAGACACACTGATTCACTGGTGTGTCCTCTCTGATTATGGTGTATCCCTGGAAGGTAGTTCCAGAGACCCCAGGCAAAATGACCCAGCACAGAATTCTGGACCTGTCCTTGCAGAGCCCCAGCTCTCTGCTGTCTGTCCCCACCATGCTAAGGAAATCTGGCTGACAAGCAATGCCCCCAGTGACAGAGTTCTCACTAAATTCCCAGGGAGGGCCTCCCCATGTGGCAATAAAGTAGCCACTGCCAGCTCTAGACCTCCATCTTCCTCACAGCTGGTCATACCAGTGGAAAAAGAGAACCTTTGTTTTCGAGAGTTGCAGCAAAAATCCCAGAGAAAGCCCTCATTTGCCCAACTTGGATCACATGTCCATGGCTGAACCAATCAGTGAGGCCAAGGCATGAAATACTTTGATTGGATACCCTGGGTCACATGCTCAGGTGGAAGAGTCACCCAAAACATATGGTTAACCAAAGCCATGTTGAACAGTCAAAAAATTATATGTGTGTCCCTGACACTAATCTAAGAGGAAGAGACTGTGTTGCATAAAGGGAAGACATGAGCTCTACAGAGCTCTGAAGTAGATATCTAAGACTTGACTTTTCCACTGTCTCTACGTGACTTCAGACAAGACATTTTATTAATACTTCACAGAGCCTTAAATTTCTCAAATCTGATGAGAGGATGCAGTGCTCTGCTCTGCCAGACCCTAGAGCATACTCTGAGGATGAAATGAGGAAGGATTGTTCTCCCCTAGAGAGGGGCCAAGGTGTCCATCGTCGGGAGTACAAGGGAGCAGGTATGTCCATGTTTCAGAACCACATCTCCAAGTTCCAGTAGGCTCTGTGCTGGAGCATGAGTTTCTTTTCCACTAAATAACTCAAAGGAAAGAACAACGTTGCTTCCCAGTTATTTGGTGTTTAGATGCTGCCTCCCTCCCACCACCTCCACCTGCCAGCCAAGAGGCACCATCTCTGAGCCCAGAGGATGCAAGATCCATCACTCCTATACAAAGTTCACACCATGCAGCCGTGACCTGAGCAACACATCCACAATTAGCTAATGTGGATCATTTTCAACAGAAAACGAAGCATGAAATATGCAAAAATAATGAGCCCTTCACTGAAATTCCAGTAGCTGCTACAGGGTAACCAATTTGAATAGCAGTTGCAATTCCTAGGGAGGAAACCCCCCATTAAGAAGAACAATGTTGAAATGGTTATGTATGGACTCTGAAATTCACTCGATAATTAATCCAGTCGAAAAACATGGTGTTAGTCCTCCCACACTATGCAACTTAAATGAGGCTTTTATTGAAATATTGGGTCCAGTTTCAGACTTAGCAGCTAATCTGAAGCAAGTGGGGACGTTGGCAATGGCATGAAGACCAACGCAAGAGCCAGAGTGAGCGACAGAAGACAGAGATTGTCTTGTAGGCCTAGAGAAAACCTCCGTATCACCAGGCTGCCAACATCACAAGAGCCCAGTGTCAAGCACTGGCTTGGATGCCCCATGCCAAGCGTGTGCCAAGCTTCCAAACAGTGCTCTTTGGAGGTCACTAATTACTGCTAATTATTGGTTCTCCCAAACCCATCTGTGTGCGATGGGTAGCAACACCACGTATGTTTTCACAGTTCACTTGGTTTTTTATTTCCTGCCTTCCTGGAACCCCCTCTAGCTGGTAGAAGAGAGACATTGAAAGCATCGGGCTTGGGTGTTGGACCAAGGTTCAAACACAGGCTCAGTCACTTACTTACCAGCTCTTTGCCCTGCAGTGTATGGAGGTCCTTTCCCAGTCTGTAAGCAATACAAGTGCCTATCTTTTAGGGATTTTTCGGAAGAATAAATAACATAATGGGTGTTAAGTACACCGTGCTTACCTTTTAGGGGTTTTCTGGAGAATAAATAACATAATGGGTGTTAGGTACTCAGCCATGTGTCTAGCTGGGACTCACTGCTATCCATTTATTTCACCCAAGACTGGTTCTCAGAGGCATACGGTTAACAAGTTGCTCTGCACCAAAGTCAGTTCCTCAGGCACTCTTTCCCCCCATCCCCCCTTTTTTTTAAAAGAGTCTTGCTCTGTCACGCAGGCTGGAATGCAGCAGTGCTTTCTTGGCTCACTGCAACCTCCACCTCCTGGATCCAGGTGATTCTTCTGCCTCAGCCACCCGAGTAGCTGGGAGTACAGGTGCCTGCCACCACCCCCAGCTAATTTTTGTATTTTTAATAGAGACAAGGTTTCACCATGTTAGCCCGGCTGGTCTCCAACTCCTGACCTTGTGATCTGCCCACCTCGGCCTCCCAAAATGCTGGGATGACAGGCATGAGCCACTATGCCTGGCCCCTCATGCACTCTACAGCACTCAGGCTGGAGTTGGCTCCTGATGTCACAAGGACCTAGACGGCAGGAATTAGGAAGCCTTCTGAGATACCACACTCATTGCATGCAGGCTATACTTAAAGATCCATTTTATGAAATGTTAGCCATGAGTTGACAACTGTTGAAACTGGATGGTGGGTACACAGGGGTTCATTGTACTGTTCTCTCTAATTTCGTATATGTTTCATTGGTTTGAGTTTTTTTTTAAGACCTATCTAAACTGAGTTTATTTGGGTTTTTTAATTCCACAGCTAGGAGCAATACTGGCAAATTCATACCCGGGCATTTCTCTTGCCACTCTGTTGAGGAGGCTTCTCTGGGTTAAGTCACCAGGACATGCCTGGTGAAGCTTAGATCCCTATCGTGACTGGCAGTAAGATAGGGCAAGTGTACCTCAGGAGACCCTACCACCGCCATTGTTTTAAGATCACTGGGGAACATAAGTAATCCGAGTAGAGCGAGCGTCTTAACTAAGAAACAAATTATTAGCTGTTAACAGATGAAATGCAATGAGATTCTAATTGATACATTTCCTAATTGTTCCTTGCCTCAGGTCATATGAGGCATAACTGGTATAATTAAGAATAGAACTCAAGTTTTCCACTTCTACATCTGGTATTTTTTTCTGCTACATATACAGATACTTCTGTATCTCCAGCGCCTCTAACATGCAGCCATTATGTCAATGAGCATAACAATAGCAACAACAAAAGCCGTAGCAGGTAATATTTATTGAGGATTTCCTTTTTTTTTTTTTTTTTTTTTTAAGACGGAGTCTTGCTCTGTGGCCCAGGCTGGAGTGCAGTGACCGGATCTCAGCTCACTGCAAGCTCCGCCTCCCGGGTTCACGCCATTCCTCTGCCATGAACTTACTAAGCTTTTTAATATATAATCTCATTTAATTCTATAAATACATTTTTAAAATAAAATAACGTTTGAAGAGGCTAATCTCATTATCCCTATTCTACAGATGAGGAAACTAAGGCTCAAAGTCATGAAGTAACATTGAAGTAACTAAGTGTATACAGCCCAGGAATGGTAAGGTTTGGCATTCTGCCTTGATCTATCCTGTGTGCATCTGGAAGTGCCTGGTTGCTGCACAAGATTCTATAGTTTATTTAACAGTCTCTATTAGACATTTGCGCTCTTTCCAATTTCTTCATTCTCACAAATGATGTTGCAATAGACATCCTTGTATGGGATTCTGATTTCACGTCTGTCTTTTCTGTTCAAGTATAAAAGCTGCCCGAGATCAGGGATTTTTGCTCATTTTGCTTACTTCTTCTGATCTTCAGTACATAGAACAGAGACCGGCATAAAGTCAAGTCAATAAATATTTGTTGAACGGATGTAAGGATGGATAGATGGGTTGATGGAAGGGAGGGAGGGAGGAAAGCAGGAAGGAGGAAGGAAGGAAGAAGGAAGAAAGAAGAAGGAAGGAAGGAAGGAAGGAAGGAAGGAAGGAAGGAAGGAAGGAAGGAAGGAAGGA
>NC_045449.1:6091589-6111903 GCF_002776525.5 Piliocolobus tephrosceles
GGAAGGAAGGAAGGAAGGAAGGAAGGAAGGAAGGAAGGAAGGAAGGAGTGGATGGCTGGATGGGCAGGCATACGGATGGGAGTGGGATTAATTCTCCAATGTAGACACCCAGAAGTCTCTAGATCTTGCCCCCAAGGACCACAATGTTTAGGACAGTGGTCCCCAATTTCCGCTGCATCTAAGAATCTCCTGAAGACGTTTTAAAAAATTGATGGCGATCCCCTCTGCAAACATTCAGATTTAACAGGCCTGGGATGTGACCTGTGCATTGGAATGTTTAAAAGCCCTTCAGGTGATTCCAATGTGCAGAACCACTGGATAGAGCAAAACTCTTATCATTCACAGAGGCACTTGTTAAAAAGCCAACTATATCTTCCCATTCTAAGAAGACAACCAGGCCGTTTCATTTCTGGCTTTAGAGCTTTAGAAGAATTGAAAGCAGAAACCCTGAAATCAGCTCTTCTCCATCTTTTGCGACATCAGGGTGGTGTCCGTGAGGGGAGACAGGCGAGTGAGCTTCCCCAACCTGGAATGGGGAGGGATTGGCAGTCCCACAGCAGTCAAGGGATCTTTAGACCCTAGGTGATCATGTCCCACTCCCCAGGCCTACAAAATCTGAGTCTCTGGGTATAGAACCCAGAAAGCTGTACTTTCAATAAGCACTGCAAGTGATTCTGATGTACCGTAAAATTGGAAGAGGACTAATCTATAAAAATAAGTGAAGAGAGATTAATTCTAATAACGTGAATCAGTCCAAACCTTCATTCCGTAACTCAAATATTCAAGAAATATTACATTTCATTATTTTCTTTAAATCTAATTAAACCATACTTTATGACTCTACCCCATAACTGTAGCAGAGATGCCACTGTCATTCACAGTTACCGTGGACTGATTGTTACCATTTCATGTTGTGTCTTCTATTTCTTCTGGTTGTTCTTCTTGTCTGCCCACCTTACTTTCTACCTATTAGTGTGTGGACTAAGTATATTTATCACATTTTCCTCTCTAATATTTAATATTTTTCCTTCTAATAGTTTTGATTTTTACAGAGAATGTCCTTAAATATTTCATATTCATATTTAAACTTACATTACCTGTCAGTATCTAGAAGTAATTGATATTTATATCTTCTCCATGAATAGAACAAAATTCTGAGTATTCTGTGCTTCCTTTCACCCCTCTCCCTATACCTTCCCTGTGTGTTGTCTCACAGTACATCATCTAAGACTTTAATTCCAGCTCGTTGTTATTCTTCGCAATCAAATATTATTTATCTTCAAATTTGATTGGTTTTTTGCATACCACTGCATCTTGTATCCCAACATCTTCTTCAATTCTTCTTTCATGTCTAGTCACTTTTTCAGATGGATGATGAGAGGTAAGCTTTCTGGGTCCTTGCTCAACTGAAAATATCTTTACCCTCCAGGGCATTTGAGGTAAAGTATGTAATTCTAGCTTTAAATTACTTTCCCTTAGAGTTTGGAGTAACATGGCTCATTGTATTCTTGCATTCAGTGTTGCTCATACTCGTTATTTTATATAGACTCCGTTTCTCTGTTTCTTTTTTTCTCTCTTGCCCCTTCTGAAAGGTTTTATGATCTTTCTCTTTATCCTTGGTGTCGCAAGAATTTTCCATGATCAGTCTGGGGTTTGGTGCATATTTTACTCAACATGTTTGACCCTTTGGCACCTTCCAATAACAATTATAATAATATTAATGTTAATAGCTCGCATTGAGTTTTTTCACATGGCCAGGCTATTCTGAGTGTGCTTTACTCAGGTAATACTTTCCACACCCTATGCTAGATGTTATCATCATGCCCATTTTACAGAAGAGGAAACTGAGCCACAAGAAAAGCATATCTTTCTTCAGTCAGGAAATTGTTTCTTTTAGAATTTCCTCCATTTCTCTCTCTCTGCTAATTCCCATTTGTCAGGCATTGGAAATTGGAAGTCAATCTCAATGTTTGATGCTTTGTCCTTGGGCAGTGTGTTTTGGGAGATTTCCTCAGCTTGATGGTTGAGCTCATTGATCCCCATATAACTGTGACCTTTCTGAGACTGAGTCCATCCGTGGAGACCTGCAACCACACCCATCACTGAGACAAGAAAGAGGCCAAAGTGTCTGCCTGCTGCCGGTTGCCCCCTGGCTCTCTCCTGGCCCCCCATCAGCCCTCTCTACACCCATAGATGCATAGCTCCCATTTTTCTACGGCAGTACTTGCTGTTAATTCTATTCCATTTGTTTTCCATCCTCTAAAGATTTTTTAAAATAATGTCTGGTCCATCAAGGACATGCTTCCTGCTTTAAATGCTACACTAAATTGTTTATACCTTTTCATCATTTCTAGGAATTTGGATCCAAAAAGACAAACAAGTGCTTAGTTCACCATTTGGCCCAATGTCCTTCTGATGGATGCAAAGAGCAGAGAGTCTGGTCATCTTGAGAAATGGGAATTCACTGAGGAACATGTGTAACAGTGAGGGAGACAGGTGTCTCTGGCTTGTGGCCAGGCCTTCCAGGGAAAACAGAGAGCATGGCCTGGCTGCATCTCAAAGGACCTGGAAAGCTCTTTAAGAATGGGAAAGCAGGTTGGGTATGGTGGCTCACGCCTGTAATCCCAGCATTTTGGGAGGCCAAGGAGGACGGATCACCTGAGGTCAGGGGTTCGAGACCACCCTGGCCAACATGATGAAACTTCATCTCTACTAAAAATATTAAGAAAATTAGCTAGGTGTGGTGGCAGGTACCTGTAATCTCAGCTGCTTGGGAAACTGAGGCAGGAGAATTGCCTGAACCCAGGAGGTGGAGGTTGCAGTGAGCCCAGATCGCGTCACTGCACTCCAGCCTGGGTGACAGAGTGGGACTCCGTCTCAAAAAAAAAAAAAGAAAAGAAAAGGCAACCTGTGCAGAATTAAGACCCTCTCATGGTGTTGTATCAACCTTTCAGCTCTGGAAGCTGAGGATGGCAGCTCTGATGCTGTACCGCTAACTCTGTCTCTCTACTCCTCCGCCTGCTGCCCTCTGATGAAGTCCTCTGTACCCTGCCTTTAAATTTCTGAGAGGAAAACTCTGATTGGTCCAGTTAGTCGTTATTATTCTTGTGGCTTCGACACCCCCTCAGTCTGACAAACCCACGGACTGACCGCCTTGAGATCCAATGCCCACACAGATCTGACCAGTTCAAGCTTTCACGGTGGGAGCTATGCGGTCCCCATACGGAACTCCTTGAAGTGGACTGTGGTTGAGGCTGGTACTCTGAGACTCATGCTTCCCAAAGGATCCTCCCAGATGTAAATATCTGGGGCCCGTGAGGTGTCTGCAGGCTCACAAATAAGCCCAACTCATCTGTATACAAATCTGTATACAAATCCCATTAGGAAAGAAGAAATGCTCCCATTTGTGATGGTTAATTTTATGTGTCAACTCGACTGGGCTACAGGGTGCCCAGATTAAACATTATTTCTGGATGTGTCTGGGAGGCTGTTTCTGGATGAGATTAGCATCAGAATCAGTAGACTCAGTAAAGTAGACTGTCCTCCCCAATGTGGGTGAGTATCATCCAGTCATTGAGGGCCTGAATAGAACTCAAAGGGAGAGGAAGGAGGAATTCACCCCTTTTGCTATCTCCCTGCCTGCTTGAGCTGGTACATCAATCTTCTCCTGCCCTTTAACTGGGACTTACACCATTGGCTCCCCTGATTGTTAGGCCTCTGGACTCAGACTGGAGCAACACCACATGCTTTCTTGGGTCTCTAGCTTACAGACCAAAGACTGTGGAACTTCTCAGCTTCCGTAATCATGTGAGCCAATTCCTCATACATGTATGTATATTTATTTATGTATATGTAATATATAATAGATTTCTGTTCATTTTTTTTCTCTGGAGAACAGTGACCAATACACCATTAGATCCATGTTCCCCTGAGAAATCAGCACCTCTGCAAACCCAGGCAGTGAGCTACATGATGAAGATTCAGCTGACGTAAGGGGAAGAAATATCAGAGTTAACACCCCCAAGAAAGATGTTAAATGCTTCTGAAAAAACTCACAAGCCGGGTAGCTCCCTGGTTCATAATAGTACACCCT
Organism: Piliocolobus tephrosceles; assembly: GCF_002776525.5. Lineage (NCBI taxonomy): Eukaryota > Metazoa > Chordata > Mammalia > Primates > Cercopithecidae > Piliocolobus > Piliocolobus tephrosceles. Next base: position 6,095,683 of record NC_045449.1, read on the forward strand.
TCTCTAGGAATTACCCCAGTACATGCTATTAATGATAGGGTCCCCTTGGCTTTAAGACTGCCTCCACTCCCTAGTTGACCACCGATGATTGGTTGACACAGGGTTGAGCACCTGATCAAAGCTGGGCTAATCAAAAATTTCTTTCTCCTCCTGGGAATGTGAAACTTAAAAGATAGGGCCCACCCCAGAGCGGAAACCACATGGCACAGCCTCTGTTGTTACAGACAATCTGCAGAGAAATATCCTGATTGATTATAACTTCTGATGCAATCAATCTCTTTGATCCATGCCCTGACCACTGCCTAAGCCATGACCCTAGCTACACACAGACCTTGACTCCAGCCCCCACTGAGCCTTATTCCTGGACAGACAGTAAACTTTGGCCCTGGCCACAGAATTAAACCCTGACGTGATCATAGATGATGCTATGCCCTCATCACAAATTGAACTCTGACCCCCAGCAACATACCAATCCCTGACTCCCTCCAGTCACCCTGGGAACATACTGTATTGCCACAAGTGGCCACGATATGCAATGGTTTCCCTCCACACAACTGGGGGTACATCTTGTTCACCACAAGGCAGCCCGCCCAGGCCCTCCTCCCCAGGTACTGAGCATGGCTAATCTCTGGATCTGCTGCTTTGACTCTGGGCCCGGATGCTACTGGTGGAGTTGCATCCTGGAAACATTCTCTCACTGTAGGACCCAATGCCCAGAATGACAGCCTCAATCTGTTCTTTGACCTAAAGGAATCTGGCATGAGCAGGCATAGCTCAGACTCACACAACCTCTCTGCAAGAAAACCTAAGCAAACGCCACTGGTTGGAATCATCTAAAGAAAGACCTGATGATTATCAGTCAACCGGAAGGCCCTCAGAGTCAGCCTCACCAGCTCTCTCTTCTTCGTACCAACCCATGCTTGTTTTCGAGATCTGTCCATTCTACATCCCCAATGCTTCCCCTATGATCTCTTTCTCCCCATCTTCACCCCATGCTTCCTTGGTACAAGCTGGCACCCACAGCCTCCTTACTAACTGGAATTCCTACTTCCAGTCTCAATACCTCCTGCCTGACCCCCAACCCAATCCATCACCAAGTGTACTTGCAAAAAGTCAAATACATGCTCATTCCCTTCTGCTCACAACTTACCTGTGGCTTCCTGCTGCCCTTCAGGTAGATTCCAGCTTCCTGGGCATGGCATTCCAGGCCCTTCATGATTGGGCCTAAAGCACGCCTCTAGGGAAGAAGAGAGCTATTTTTGCTGCAGACCATTTGCCCCCAAGTGCTCGTGGGCCTCCACTCAAACCCTTTTGTTGGGGAGATGATGGCTTTCTAGTTAGAATCTGTCATTTCCTACAGTGGAGAGTGGTGGTGCAGGGGGGAGGGGTGGTTATAATTATACGTACATTGCAAATTAAAGCTGTTATTAATCAAAGTATCCCTAAAAATATCAGAGACATAATATGACATCTCAGTTCTTTTCCCGCTGGCTCCAGTGCAGATCCAAAAGGAAGCTGACCTTTTCCACAGCCGAATTATAAATGTCAGGATTGCATGGTGCCATCCTTCAATTACTGTCACCTTGAAAGGGGAGAGCGCTGGAGGCCTCACACTTAAGTGTTTTCAATCACAGATATATTTCAAACACTGTCTCCTTGAGAGAGGAACACTGGGCTCTGGAAGCTGGCGCAGCCCCCATTGTGGCTTCTGTGTCAGGTGCAGTGACCCAGAAAGTTACCAACTTAAAAGACGATTTGGAGTTGATCAGAACTGCCCATTTAATCTCCTCCTGTTCCAACAAACTAAAGATTTAATTATTCTTCAATTGCTATTGGCAGAAACACCACGGGACAAAGATGCCTCCATGAGGTATCTCCTAAATACAGATCTCTGTAGACTGCTTTTCCCTTTACAAAATCACGTTTTTATTGTGCAGCTTTCCGTAAGAAAAAACTTTCCTTCTGGTCATATTTCTATTCTTCATTCAAAGTCTCCATTCAACAAGAAGGCAGAGAGGGTTGAGTCCAATAAGCAGGAAAAACCAATTCAATTTCCAGGCGGATCTGATGCTATGATATTTATAGAACATACATATCACATTAGCATCTTCCCATGTTATAATATAATTTCTTCATCTGTCTCCTGTAATCTATATTTACAGTAGGAATCTTTTACCTTCTGCACTCAACAAGGCATATTATTGAATTTTAGTTATTAAAAAACATGGCCAATCAATATAATTCTCTGTTCCCTTTTTTTTTTTTTTGAGACAGAGTCTTCCTCTGTCCCTCAGGCTGGAGGCAGTGGCACGATCTCAGCTCACTGCAAGCTCCGCCTCCTGGGTTCACGCCATTCTCCTGCCTCAGCCTCTGGAGTAGCTGGGACTACAGGTGCCCGCTACCACGCCCGGCTAATTTTTTTGTACTTTTAGTAGAGACGGGGTTTCACCATGTTAGCCAGGATGGTCTCGATCTCCTGACCTCATGATCCGCCCGCCTTGGCCTCCCAAAGTGCTGGGACTACAGGCATGAGCCACCACGTACAGTCTGTTCTTCTTTTTAACAGAACATCCTGGGTCTGATTTGAGCTGGGAAGTCTGGCCCCATCACAAAGAGAGAGTTGTAATTCGACAGGCCTCACCAGGGAGCTTTGCTTCACTGTGGCCATTCTCCGCAGCCAAACACATTCTGCTTCCAAGTTCGATGGTGCCAGAACTCCGGGTGGTCTTCAGGGTGGTCAGAGCCAGTGGGCAGCCTGACCCATGTGCTTCACCAGCTGGTGGTTGACCTATATCCTGGACCATTACACTCAGACACATGACGGAACTTGTCCCTGCCTTGGGATCCCAGTGACTCAGATTCTTCACCCCCAGCCCCAGAAAGTGGGGAAAAAGCAGGGCTGGGAGGAGGATGTTTCATAGGGGAGACGTCGTTGATCTTAAATCCATTTTCCAAAAGCCTTTCCCATGCTTCAAACGTTGATGTGGTGATTGTTTAGAGTGCAGTGAAAAGACTTTAGAGGACACAGCTCAACAACCAGACTGTGAACCATGCCCAGTCCCTCCTAACGTCCACACTACAAGCAAATCCTGTTGGTTATGCCTTGAAAATGTACTGCTACCTGCCCAATGGATGGGTTCAGTCTCTTGGTGGGTGCCAGCCCAATAACCACATCCAAGAAGGATTTAACAAGGGGATTTTATTACTAGTAACAAGTAAGGGGAACACAAGGGATAATTCCTAAAACAGTGTCTCCTAAACGGAGGGTTGGGTCAGGTTTTATAGGCATAAGGTAATGAGGCATGATCTGATTGGATCCTTCCGTGAGATGATGCTAGGGATTGACCTGATTGGATCCTGGGTCCTGCTGTGTCCACTTCTTAATTCAGTCCCCCGATCCTCAAGTCTGAGCCCTTAGGTTCCCCCTCTGGCTGCACACTCAGTTCATCTGGGCATGCTCAGAATATGTGACCTTCAAACTGAGGGTCACAGCAACTGAAAAACAATTCATAACTTTGTTTCATAGAAGTTGAACCAGGCCGGGCATGGTGGCTCACACCTGTGATTTCAGCACTTTGAGAGGCTGAGGCAGGCGGATCGCCCCAGGTTGGGAGTTTGAGACCAGCCTGACCAACATGGAGAAACCCTGTCTCTACTAAAACTATAAAATTAACTGGGCTCGGTGGCTTATGCCTGTAATCCCAGCACTTTGGGAGACCAAGGCGGACGAATCACCTGAGGTTGGGAGTTTGAGACCAGTCTAACCAACATGGAGAAACTCCGTCTCCACTAAAAATACAAAATTAGCTGGGTGTGGCGGTGGGCGCCTGTAATCCCAGCTACTCGGGAGGCTGAGGCAAGAGAATCACTTGAACCCGGGAGGCAGAGGCTGTGGTGAGCTGAGATGGCGCCATTGCACTCTAGCCGGGGCAACAAGAACGAAACTCCATCTCAAAAAGAAAAAACCGAAGTCCGATCCTTTCACTCTTACATGCTTCTGCTTCAAAGCCCTTCGGCCGCTCCCCATCTGTCTCAGAAGAGAAAGCTCCCGTGAGACCTACAAGGTGCAATGGCCTCCGGCTTCATCCCTCTCCCTCTCTCCATTTCAGCCCAGCTGGCCCCTACAGTTCCTTGACATTGACCGAGCAGCACGCCTGGTCCCAGGGCCTCTACTGGTGTGATTCTCTCTGCCTGGACTGGTCTCCCAGGACCCACGTGACCTGCTCCCTGGCCATTTCAGGCCTTCTCTGACAATCCATTTAAAATAACACCTGCCCCACCCCAGCATCCCCACCCTGCTTGATTTTTCTTCAAAGTATTAATCACCATCCAATATACTGAATATGGTCCTTCTCCTCCCACTAGAATGTATACTGAACTAGGGTAGGGATTACTTTCAACTTTCTTGGCTTAATGTTTATTTCATTTCTATTTTCATATTTTCTAACATTTTATCATTGATTTTTTCAAACATAAGGAAACCTGAAACAATTGTACAATGAACACTCACATACCCACCTCCCAGGTGCTACGTTAACATTTTGCAACCTTTGCTTTTTCCCCTATCTAACCATCTATCCAACCCTCTATCGATCCATTAACCCATCTTGGTTTTTTTGTTTGTTTGTTTTGTTTTTGTGTTTTTGAGACACAGTCTTGCACCGTCTCCCAGGCTGCAGTGCAATGGCACGATCTTGGCTCACTGCAACCTCTGCCTCCCAGGTTCAAGTGATTCTCCTGCCTCATCCTCCTCAATAGCTGGGATTACAGGCACCTGCCACCATGTCCGGCTAAATTTTATTTATTTATTTATTTGCTTATTTATTTATTTATTTTTGAGACGGAGCCTCGCTCTGTTGCCCAGACTGGAGTGCAGTGGCGGGATTTCAGTTCACTGTGAGCTCCACTTCCTGGGTTCACGCCATTCTCCTGCCTCAGCCTCCCGAGTAGCTGGGACCACAGGCAGGCTGCCACCACGTCTGGCTAATTTTCTGTATTTTTAGTACAAAGAGTTTCACAATGTTAGCCAGGATGGTCTCGATCTCCCAACCTCGTGATCTGCCCGCCTGGGCCTCCCAAAGTGCTGGGATTACAGGCATGATTACTGGGCCTGGCCAACCCATCTTGTTTTTGCCAGCACTCCAAGTAAGTTGTAGACATCCGTATGCTTCACCACTAAACTTTTTAGCATGTGCATCATCTACTAAAGTTTGGGATTGGTATAAAACTCCTTTTTATTTTTGGAGGCAAAATTTACATCAAGTGAAATGCACAAATCTTAAGTGTGCCACTCAAGAAGTTTTGACAAATGTCAAATGTTATTTGTGTAACCCAAGCCTTTACCAAGATACAGAAAATTACCTTCACTCAGAAAATTCCCTCATGCCCCTTCTTTGTTTATCTCCACAGAACAGAGATTTTTATCTGCTTTGTTCACTGGCTGTGTTCCCCTGGCACTCAGAAGGGTGTTTGGCACATAACAGATATTCAAAAGCTATTTGTAGGATAAATAAATCAATGACCCTATGTGGGGGTCAGATTCATAGGAATTGAGTTTTTGATCTCTAAGATCAGCTCTCGGGCTAAAACTTGGTTTCATGGGAGCTTAAATAAAATTCCTGAGCACCTAGCCAGGTCTGAGTGTACAAATGAAATTGCAACTCTGAACCACACACACAGCTAGGGTGGGATCCATGGATTCCAAGGAAACCCTCCCATCTCTGATCATAGCCCAGCAGCAGTCCAGCCTCCTGAGGCCAGGCTCATTCTGTTGAGCCCATTACACACTGCTTGGATGCAGCCCAATCAACAGACATGGCAGAGCCAAGAAGGGGTCTCAAGAGGGGGTTTAGCCACTCCCTGCAAGGACCGGCAGCCCGCAACTCCGCCACAGATAAAAGCAAGAATGATATTCGTATTTTTTGAGATGGACAATGGACATTTTCTCAATCTTAGGCAAAGTCCGAATAAAAGCACTTTTTTTTTTTTGAGACAGGAGTTTTGCTCTTATCACCCAGGCTGGAGTCCAATGGCACAATCTCAGCTCACTACAACCTCTGCCTCCCGGGTTCAAGCGATTCTCCTGCCTCAGCCTCCTGAGTAGCTGGGATTACAGGCACCCACCATCACGCCCAGCTAATTTTTGTATTTTTAGTGGAGACAGGATTTCACCATGTTGACCAGCCTGGTCTTGAACTCCTGACCTCAGGTGATCCATCTGCCTCAGTCTCCCAAAGTGCTGAGATTACATATGTGAGCCACTGCGCCCGGCCAATAAAAGCGTATTTAGAAAAATGTTTTTATTCACCTCAGTGATATACTAAGTTTTTTTTAAGAGTATTTGCTCTGCCATAAAGCTTTAAGAAGAGTCCCAGCACCGCTTCCCTGCGGATTGCTACACCTAAATTCTCCTCATATAGAAAGTTAAGAGGCAACGAAGAAAGCAGTGGACAGAACATGGTTAAACAGCAAATATTCCCCCTACACACACACACACACAGCTGCGCCAGAAGAGACTGTTTACCGTGCTAAGTACTGCATCCACATTTCTGTGGATTCAGTGAGAAAGCTGGAGCAGGAAACCTCCAATCACCGCTAAAATCCAAGTCATGGAAATGCAGACCCAGAACGGAAATGCACAGGGCAAGACAGCAGAGACAGCTACAGTGCCAGGAAAGTAAAGGGAGGTTGTTCCAGGGCAAGATGAGTGACAGGGACTATGTGGAGGGAAGGGCTTGGAAGGCAGAGGGACATGGTTGGGGACTGCCTGCCCAAAACTAAAACCATGGAAACGCAGGCTGTCTGCTTGGTGCCTAAGCTGGAAGCCATCACACACATACAAAGAATTTCAGTTTGATTCAACTCAGCACACATTTACTGGACATTCGTTCTGTGCCAGGTGCTGGCAGCAGCCCATCAAGATACATGTGGCTGTCTCCAGTCTCAGACAGCTCCTGGTGAAGGCAGAGAGATGAAGAACGTAGGCAACAGTACGGTGTGGCCGGGCTCTGATGCCCGCAGTGCCCAAGCTGCCACAGTACCTGTTACCAACTGGTCTTCCTAGCACAGCCTGGGGCAGGACACCAGGAGGAGGATGCCTGAGATCGACCCAAAGAACCCCCTTTCTCGGGAATTAGTCCTCCTAATTCCTGATTGTTGCTGGATCTGCAATTGACAGCAGACCTCATGGAATATTACCTGTAGTTGAATATGCGGATGAGTATGCTAACTATAAACTATTTCATGTTATGGATTGAAGGCTTAGGTCAATCTCAGTTAAGTCTCTGGCCAAAGGCGACCTCCAGGTCAATGTTAGACAGGATAGACCCATTAGACAGCAGCAATCTAGGGCTGGACCTGCAAGCGAGCAGCATATATGAGAATTTCTAGGGGGTAGGACGTGGAGTTGGAGGTGCAGATGGAGATTGTCATAGATGTTCTCCAAGCATCAGCCCCCTGCAAGAAAACCCTGCTTCTGGGGGACTTCTCCAGTAGCTGAGGGCCAGTGGAGTACAAAGTTCTGCATGTACTCCTCAAGTGAGCTAGAGAAAGCCTGTCATGAGGGGCAGTCACTCTGTGCCCCTTCCCTCCATTCCCGCTGCCACCGTCTTGGTCCATGGCCTTGTCTTCTCTCTCTTAGACAGTTGCCATCATCTCCTAAGTCTTCTTTTTCGGTCCCGCTCCCACATTCCCTCCAGAGGGATGGAATCGACATGCTGATCAGACGGGATTTGGAGCCATCCCTGCGAAGAAACCTGGAGACATTCCCAATTCCCCTGCCTGGCTTTCCATGTCTTCTATGTCCAGCTTCATCTCCATACCCTGGCCTCTCTCTCCCAGGCCACCAGCCCTCATCTTCTCAGAATTTCTTTGCAGTCACCCCTCAGAGACCACCTCCCTGTAGAAGTTGCCAAGATTCTACCACTACCCTGGCTGGAGGTACCCTCCCTCCCTCTCATACAACACATACTATGTTTGTATCTTGTGCTACAATGATCTGTACTCCTGATTTATCTTCCTCATTGAATTCCTTGTTTCCCACCCAGCACCTCATATAGGTACTCAGCAACATGTTTTTTGATTCAATAAACTCTGTTTTTCAGCTTCAATGCTACTGGTGTAACTACTCTCGTAGGATTTACCTTCCCTGAGGGGCAGCCTGGTCTAAAAGTCATCCCATTGTGCACTGGGTGAAGGGCCCAGGAGATGAGTGAGAACATCATAGTGGGAGTGGGGCCGGGCAGGTGCCACTCTTGGCAGCTTGCTTTCCCCAGCTCTCCTAAAACCAGGGTTGGTGCATCATCCAGGACCTGATCAGGCCTGAAAGAGCTTGCGTTCTCAACCAAGACTGGTCTTTACCAAGATGATCCCCAATGACCTGCCCTCTCCAGCCATCCCTCCTCCCGTACGCTACACCCTACATGTCTTGCAAAGCTGATGTCCCCTGTGGCTCCTTGACTGTCCATGTCTCTCTGACCTCTTCCTTCTCAGACCATGGGTATGTGAGCAGCTAGAATTGAGGTGCATGGGATTTCGCAGTCCTGGTGACATGATTGTTCCATGTGTGGATCTGGTTTGCCCCTTTAGTCCCATAATGCCAGGATGTGCCTCTTTCACAGTAGCCTTTGTGCCCTCCTGAGTACTTAAGGTATACATGCTCGTGTGTGTGTGCGTGTGCATGTGTGTGTGCATGCGTGTGTATGCACGTGTGTGCGTGCGTGTGTGCATGTGTGCGTGTGTGCGTGTGCGTGTGTGTGCATGCGCGTGTGTGTGTGTGAGAGTGAAGGCCAGGGCTTAAAAAATGCTACTCCAGGATTTCAAGGACCACATTTTGTTCCATTGTTTTCTTTAATTATGGCAAGCTAAGAAGAAAAGAACAACAACGTGCATGCTCTGTAGATGGACATCCTTCCCATGACCATTACAGCAGAAGAGAGTCAGTCACGGCTCCTCGAACGGCCTGCCAGGCTCCCCAGGAACCACACTCCGCGGTCAACCCTATGCCCACAGGGAGAGCCATGATTTAAGTTTGGTAAAACGATATCCCATTAAATTTATGTTGTTAATTTGAATTTTATTGATTTCTTCATTTGCCGTTCTGTAATTTGTTCATTTGTTTTGCTTTTATGGTCATATGAGAGCCATCAGCAGAAAGATTTTACTCCAGCTTTCATGTTGGTACATATTCAAATAGCATTATAATAGAAATTACTTGTGTCAACAAAGAGGGAGAAGTTCTTTGAAAGCATTTTCATTTCAAAAGAAGATCCAAGCCTCGCTAGGGTTTGAGAAATATTCTATTTAATGTTAGATTTCCCACGAGAGGATCATGAGTGCTCAACTCCTCCCAACCGCAGCTGACTCCTCCATGAGAAATCTGTCAGTGGTTTTCCCAGGAGGCTGCCCCTGGGTGCAATTCAAAGATAGGTAGTGTGTTAAGGCCAGGGTGTTGCTGTCTGAATGTCTCCACCCGGAAGCATCCAGGACCCAGCTTCTATCCAGTTACAAATGAATGGGACAAAGTCATGTTCACTGGAAACTTGCCTGAGAAACCATCTGAGGACCTCATTGTGGGGCCATTGTTCCGAGAAAACATGAGCTGTGAAAGACCACAGGACAGATGTGGAGGACACCCCTAAATTATCAACCCTGGGGAGTGCTGGCATTTCTCTCTATGCCTGATGCCAGCAAATACAGCCACGCCCAAGAGATTTTTTTCTTTCTTTGTCCCCCACAAGAAGAAGATATGGAGACACTGTGTGGTTATTAAAGCTCTTAACAGAGCACCAAGTTCCTGGGCAAATACCACACAGCCACTTATCTTTCACTTTGCTGAATTTTCCGTTTTAATTGGTGTATGGGGTGGAGCATAAAGACGGTGGAAAAATCTCAGTGAATGCATCAGTGAGGCCATTATAAACATGGCTGTAACCTGCAAGCCTGGGAAAGTCAGGGAATGTTTAATCAACCACAGAGTGTATCCAAGAACTGACCTCCCATACCTCCCTCTGCAGCCTCATCTCTTATTTCTTTTTTCTTTTTTTGAGACAGAGTCTCACTCAGTCACCCAGGCTGGAGCTCAGTGGCATGATCTCGGTTCACTGCAACCTCCGTCTTCCGGGTTCAAGCGATTCTTCTACCTCAGCCTCCAGAGTAGCTTGGACTACAGGCATGCACCACCACACCTAGCTAATTTTTTGTGTTTTTACTAGAGACGGTGTTTCACCATGTTGACAAGGCTGGTCTTGGACTCCCGACCCCAGCTGATCCACCTGCCTCAGCCTCCAAAAGTGCTGGGATTACAGGCGTGAGCCACCATGCCTGACCTCATCTTTTTTTTTTAGACAGAGTCTTGCTCTATCACCCAGGCTGGAGTGCAAAGGCACGATCTCAGTTCAGTGCAGCCTCTGCCTCCCGGGTTCCAGCGATTCTCCTGCCTCAGCCTCCTGGGTAGCTGGAACTATAGGCGCCTGCCACCATGCCCATCTAATTTTTGTATTTTTAGTAGAGATGGGATTTCACCATGTTGGCCAAGATGGTTTTGAACTCCCGACCTCAGATGATCCACCTGCCTCAGCCTCTCAAAGTGCTGGGATTACAGGCGTGGGCCACCGCCTTTTGAGACGGAGTCTCACTCTGTTGCCCAGGCTAGAGAACAGTGGCGCGGTTCACTGCAACCTCTGCTTCCTGGGTTCAAGCAATTCTCCTGCCTCAGTCTCCCGAGTAGCTGGGAATACAGGTGCATGCCACCATGCCCAGCTAATTTTTTGTATTTTTAGTAGAGACAGAGTTTCACCATGTTGACCAGGCTGGTCTCGAACTCCCAACCTCAGCTGATCCACCCACCTTGGCCTCCCAAAGTGCTGGGATTACAGGTGTGAGCCACCATGCCTGACCTCATCTCTTACTTCTTTCACCTCTCCTGCTACATCCCAGCTCCAGTCCCTTGCTCGCTGTGGGACCTTTGTACTTCTGTCCTTGCTGGTTAGAATTTTCTCTATCCTCTCTGTATTGGCTGAAACCTGCTTGTTTTGTGCCCTCAGCCGAGATGCTACTTCCTCCAGAATGTTCCCCTACCCAGACCAAGCCTAGGATTAGTGCCCTCTCCTGTGCCCTGTGGGACCTGTGTGTGCCCCCTTTGGTGGCCATCACACAATGGTGCCATGTGGCTATCTCCCCACTAGACTGCAAGCTCCTCAGAGGCAGGGCCTTGGAGCCCTTTAGATTCCACAGTGCAGCACAATGTCCAGTATACGCAGGTACTCGGGAAGGATTTTTGAATGGGTGGATGGATGACGTTTCAGAGGAAAAGCTTATGACTAGACAAAGAGGATAGCAGTGACCCTGTGGTGTCAGACGTCCCCTTTCTCCCCTGCCTCGTTCATTCCCAGATCCACAACTGCTGGGCACCCTTTCCCTGCTGCCCTGGGTTCTCATCTTCATTCCCTAAGCAAGAAGCACTAAAGTAGGTAGAGATCCAGGTCTCTAACCTGTCAGGCCTCTTGGCATACATCCATATCCCCCCAGTTGACCTAATCCAGTATCCACAGTAAATTGCTAAGCCCCCATCTCTGCAACACAGGACTCTCAATAGGTCTGAATGGCAGATGATGAAGAAGAGTACTTGGGACCCAAGTTGCTAAGTGCTGCCAAGTTATAGGGGTGGGCTTCTTGGTTCTTTCTCTGATCACTGGCCATTTGTACCCCAACTATTTTTTTTCAGAGATAGGGTCTCAATCTGTCACTCAGGCTGGAGTGCAGTGGCCTGATCATAGTTCACTCCAACCTCAAACTTCTGGGTTCAAGGGATCCTCCCACCTCAGCCTCCCAAGTAGCTCCTGGGATCTCACTATGTTCCCCAGGCTGGTCTCAAACTCCTGACCTCAATCTATCCCTCCACCTCAGCCTCCCAAAGTGCTGGGATTATAGGCATGAGCCACCATGTCTGGCCGTGCACCCCAATTTCTCATAAAAATGGGGCCCGAACATGGTTTTGCCTGACCCAGCTCTGCCAGAAGCTAGCCTGGAGAACCTGCTGCCAGGGCAGACTTGTAGGCGACAGCCAAGATGACTGAGCTTTGCTGTCTCCAGATTCCTCACCTTCCCCATTTCATGCATCTTGAAATCACTCCCTGGTAAGATAAAAAAAATTCCCTCACCCTTCTGCTCTGTGGCCTTTCCAGGCTATCTGAACCCCAAAGATCAATCCTCAAGGCTACCAGTCAGCAAAACCCACTCTGTCCATGGGGCAGGTGGAGGCCAGGTCAGGGCCTCTACTGTCTAGTCTCTTTTCACTGTTTTTCTGTGTGAGCGAAACCTTGCATCTCTGTTTCTAATCTACAACAGTGTAGAAAACCTCCAATTCAAGCCATAAAAGTTAGTTTCTCTGCCTCTAACATTCTACAAAAAATGAACCATAATTTGAAACACACAGTAAAAAGTAATCTTTCCTTTTTAACACCCAAGCTCCTTCATTTTCAAAGAAAGCCAACGGCTGTTGGATTGGATTTTGTTTTTTACCAATTATACATTTTGCCTCGAAAGCTGCCCAGAGTACAAAAAAGAAGTGAGGGTGTTCACATGTTGAGGATGAATCATCTCCAAAGCTGGCATGAGAACCCCCCGTGTTCATCACCCTAGTCTTGAGACAAATGCTCTAGTCATTAATGAGAGTGCATAAGACAGGCTGGAGTTATGACTAGCGTTTATTCGCTGCAGTAAAGAATGTCCTCTATTAATGACAACAGCTGTCGGTTTAATAACCCCAGAAAAGATCATTAAATTCCTTCACATTTCCCAGAAACAGATGGAAGAATTGCAAAAAGGTTCAAGCATATGGGGAAACATATTGGATCCAGCAGCTCCAGAGGATAGCCAGAAAACTGATAGTCTAATGGGCTGCTCCACACGGTATTGCCTGTGGGTGCCCAAGGGGAGCAGGGGTGCTCCCTGCCTTGTGGGGAATGTGGAAACATGGTGAGGAGCAGTGTCAAGACAGGTGATCCCTGAGTGTGCTAGCCTGGGCTGAAAGATAACTGTCTGAGTTAGTGGGTTGTTGTGAAGGCTAAAAAGGTGACTAACAGCAGGCATTGGCTGCAAACCCACTTTGCTGCCTTGGTGATTGCTAATGGCACCATCCCTTGGCAAAATAGATACACTTGCTTTTCTATGCCTGCTCTTTCTGGTCACTACACACTTACCCCAATGCATACAGACATACCCAGGTCATCAACAGATAGCCCAATGCCCTTGCAGACAAACTCCTGAAACTCGTATCAGTGAATTTCTTCTGCTGAAGAAACTCCCACAGTCAGAGCCTATCAGCTTGATCTTCAGTTCAGAGTCAGCAGTACCTGTCTACTTTTCATGCATCCAGGTGAAGGAAAGCATTTCAAGACCTCTGAGTCAGATGCTCAGATGATTCTGTCCACTTAGAAAGAGGGAGAAGTAACAATGGAGGAAATACAGAGTTACAAAAAAATTATCTTAAAAAAAGGGTTACAGGGCCTGATGGTTTTACTGGTGACTTCTTTCAGACTTTCCAGGAAGCATTAATTCCCTTTCCAAATAAACTGTTCTCATGTATAGACAAATATGGAAAGCTAAGTTCTTCATTCTATCGAGAAAGCATGGTCATATAACACTTCTATAGTATAAAAAGAAAAGAAAACTAAACACCAAGTTCACTTAAAAATGTAGACATAAATTCTTGCATAAATAGTGGCAAGACAAATTTAAAATCATATGAATACATAAATTGGTATTCTTTGAGGTTTGTCTGAAAGGTTTAATGTTATAAAATTAATATTGAATACATACGTAATATTTAGATGGAAATATTAAATATTGAAAAGATTTATATTGTACTTTTTCAAATTAATTAATTTGTGTTATGAGTTAAATTGTGTCCTTCCAAAAAGAGACAAGGTGAAGTTATTACCACCAGTACCTCAGAATGTGACCTTATTTGGAAATAGGGACTGCTTTCTGTTGTTGTTGTTGTTGTTGCTGTTGCTATTGTTTTGTTCTTTTGTTTTTTGAGACAGAGTCTCACTCTATTGCCCAGGCTGGAGTGCACTGGCACAATCTTTTCTCACTCCAACTTCCACCTCCCAGGTTCAAGCCATTCTCCTGCCTCAGCCTCCAGAATAACTGGGACTACAGGCACCTGCTGCCACACCTGGCTAATTTTGTATTTTCAGTAGAGATAGGGTTTCACCATGTTGGCCAAGCCGGTCTCGAACTCGTGACCTCAGGTGATCTGCCTGCCTCAGCCTCCCAAAGTGCTAAGATTACAGGCATGAGCCACTGCTCCCGGCCAATAATGGTTTTTATATTTTATATTTGTGTGTAAACAAAACAACAGAAACAAGAAGGAGGAGGGAATGGAGAAGAAGGAGGAGGCAGAGGAGAGAAAAAAGATGAGATTATATGTTGCTCACAAAGCAACATACTTACTACTTGGCTGGTCACAAAACAATTTTGCTGACCCCTGGTTGAAAACAACCCTAATAAAAATTCTTGTAGATAAACTTCAGTTGATCTGAAAGAAGACACAGGTGAAATTCTTAGCTAAGAAAATTTTGGGGAAAAAAAAAAGTTCTCACTCATAAGGGAGAGTTGAACAATGAGAACACAGAGAGGGGAACATCACACTCTGGGGCCTGTCAGTGGGGTAGGGTCAAGGGGAAGGAGAGCATTAGGACAAGTGTCTAATGCAAGCAGGGCTTAAAACCTAGATGATGGGTTGATAGGTGCAGCAAACCACCATGACACTTGCATACCTAGTAACAAACCTGCACGTTTAGCACATGTCCCAGAACTTAAAGTACAATTTTAAAAAAGAATACAAACTAAATAAATACATAAATACATAAAAAGCCTCATGTTACCTTGAGAAGAATTCTGATGCCCAGGCTGGTGAAAAAGGGCTGGACAATGGACCCTCTTCCTAGGAACTCCCAACTACACTACTTCAGGACATGTGATCTGCTGAAATGCATTTTATTTTCAAGGTAGAGGGAAAAATTGTCTGTTTACTAAATCCTGTGCAGGGTCTGATAGTCTACGCCCTTGTCTACGAGTACTGCAAAGCGCATTTAGGCTGTACCAGAGTGGCTGCCTGCCTGGCATTGGTCTGGTGCACCTGCGTGCGCTGGGGATGGGATAGTTTGGGCAGGTGCAGATCCAAGGACTATGGTAAAAGGGAGAGCTTGTTTTTTTGAAGTGGGAAAGAACGCAAGGGTTTGTACAGACATCCCGTCTTCCCAGAGGAGACAGACATTCCGGGTCTCATTGTAAAGTGCCTGCTGCATCAATAAAGCTCTTGACTTATTAGGAAAAAAAATCTACAATAACTAAAATAGAAGGAAAATACTGGCATACAAATCAATGAAATAATTTGCATCACCCTTAAATGGGCTTAATTCATAATAAGAGATAAATATATAGTACTGGAAGTGTCAGAAACTTAAGGGAATAGATACAATTTTTAAAATATTAGGGAAAATTGAAGTAGGAGAAAAATAAACTATTAGATCATTACGTCACAGTATATATAAAAATAAATTATTGGCTAATTAAAACAATTAAATGTAAAAAAAAGAAACAAACAATCTGGAAGAGAATATGTGTAAATATTTAACTGCTTTCTGTGTAGGGAAAAATTTTCCAAGCACAAAGCAATGGATAAAACAGTAAAGAGAAAGAGCTATAGATTTGACAACATTTTCAAAATTCTGTACCTCAAAAGAATCATAAACAAAATTGAAAGGTAAATGACAAGCGAAAAATTTGACATAATTATGCCAGAGAAAGGATTAATAACCTTCACATATTAAAAAAAAATCAATAAGAAAAGCATTAATGCTAATAAAAATATGGGCAACAGACAGACTCCAACAACTCACAAGGGATGTATCATTGGCTAAAACATATATAAGAAATAGTCATCTTCCGGGCCAGACTCAGTGGCTTACACCTGTAATCCTAGCACTTTGGGAGGCTGAGGCGGGTGGATCACGAGGTCAGGAGTTCAAGACCAGCCTCACCAACATGGTGAAATCCTGTCTCTACTAAAAAGACAAAAAATAGCCAGACGTGGTGGCAGGCGCCTGTAATCCCAGCTACTGAGGAGGCTGAGGCAGAAGAATCATTTGAACCCAGGAGGCGGAGGTTGCAGTGAGCTGAGATCGTGCCACTACACTCCAGCCTGGGCAACAG
>NC_045449.1:6112003-6161022 GCF_002776525.5 Piliocolobus tephrosceles
AAGAAAGAAAGAAAGAGTCATCTTCATCTTCTTTGGTAATTAAAAAAATGCACATTTTAAAATGAGAGTCCATGTTTAATCTACCAAACTGGCAAAATTTTAAAGGCCTTAGATACTCTGTGTTTGGTAGCATCCAGTTAAGTAATAGTGGAAGTATATAAAAACAACCTCTCTGGACAGCAGTTCTACAATCCAGTCTGTTTGCGACAGCATATGCTTCTGCCATGAGAATGAGGTCATACGTGATTTGCAGAAAGTTAAGGATGTCAGTAGAACTCATACCTTGCAATTCTTCCCAGAAGGTTGTATTTTAAACCACCAAGTACCAGCAGCTAAACTCAATGCCCACTCCCACGGCTGAGTGTGGGTAGCCCCAGGGGGATGCAGTTCATGCTGCCTGTTCACCCACATTCTTCCTTTGGCTAGTTTTGACCACTTGTTCTGCCACAGAAGTGCTTATCACCTGATAATTCACCATCTTTATGCATTTTGTCCTTGTCTCCATAACTCAGCATCTCATCTCCAATTCTTCTTTATATCCCTTTCCATCAAACAACTTTAAAAGTCCAATACGTAATGTAATTGTTACTCTATTTATTAGAAATCTAATTAATTTTTAAATAGCAATTTTATGAGGCTTGTTATTTTTTGTTAGTGTTGTGGTTACAACATAAAATAAA
This sequence comes from Piliocolobus tephrosceles, assembly GCF_002776525.5. Taxonomy (NCBI): domain Eukaryota; kingdom Metazoa; phylum Chordata; class Mammalia; order Primates; family Cercopithecidae; genus Piliocolobus; species Piliocolobus tephrosceles. The sequence continues at coordinate 6,112,684 of NC_045449.1, forward strand.
TTTTGAGTGATCTCACTCAAACATATTTTCCCCTAAGTCATGTTATTTTTAGTGCACAGTTTTGCAGAACACAATATTTTTTAGCATTTTATATGACACGTATATACATATATATCACATTATTGTAGTACACCTCTATATGATTATCAAAAGCCTAAAAAACCCCAGCTATTTCACTTACAGTAATATACATAGAGGAAAAAAATCAGGTACACACAAAAATTTATACATAAGTGTGTTCATTAAAGAGTAACTTATAAAACTGAGAAATCAGAAAACATACCAAGGCATAATACTTGATGGAATACTTGATATTCCATCTATAAAATGGAATCTATGAGCCATTAAAAATAATCTTTTCAAAGAATGCTTAATGAATTATGTATTTCCTGTTTTATATATGACAAATATATAAATATGTATAGCAAAATATAAATAATGGTTATAAGTAATAGTAGACGAGACTGTGAGTAAACATTAATCACCTCCTCGCACTTTCATATATTCTTCTAACTTTTCTATAACGAACATGTATTACTTTGTTAAATAAAGGAAAAATGAACATTATTTTTCAAATAAATAAGCACATAATGGATGCTTTAAGAAACAGGAAGGTAGCAAGAAAAGTTGGAGGGAAGGGCAGAGACATGGAGAGAGGACTGGGGGAGCATGAGGCCACCTAAAGTTTGAATCCCAGGTCTGTCTCCCAAGAGGCCCAGAGACTAACAGAAGGAAATCTTCTGGGCTGTGGAAATCCTCAGTTAATGCAAACCCTGTCCTGAGCCAGTAACGCCTGATTCTCCTGTACAGCTGCTCTCTCTCTTGCCCCAGGCCATGGATGGGCTCTCTGACCCGCTAGATCTACTCACTTACCAGGTTCGTGTACCCTTGGGTCAAACCTTTCAACCCCTTTAGACCTATCTCAGCTCAGCTGCAGCCCAAGAGCCAAGACTGACTTATCCACTCTGTTCCCCAGAAGCCAGGTGGTCGAGGCCAGGCCCTGTATCAGAGTTACTGGAGGAGAGCACCCACCTCCATTCCTGCTGCCCACCCTGCCCTGCAGGAACAACCACTTCTTTTTAATTCGTAGAAGGACCTGATGATCCGGGCCCTAGTGGGGTGTTTATACAACCCCCAACAGTGGTACAGGACTGCTGGTAAGAGCCACCAGACCTGAAGACGTCTTCAGGCCGGAGGGATGGCTCAGTCATCATTCAGGTGAACCATCTCCACCTATGCCCACATGGGAATATGATAGTGGGATCAGATACACCCTGCTCCCACACCCATGCCTTGACCCTATAAAGCCCTTCCCACCTACCCAGAGCAGGGGTAAACGAGGTAAATCAACGGAGATAAAGTTGATGGTGGTTTTAGTAAGAAATTAACTTGAGTTGTAAAGAATAACATAATGGCTCGTTTCCAACAGCAGGGTAGATCTGATTGCCCTGAAGGACCTTCCCAAGTGAAACTACTAAATGGTTGAATAAAACACTTTTTTAAAATGTAAATGCATTACCGAGTTGGCACAAAAGTAAGAACTCTGCAAAGTCCTAAAACAAAGTGAAATAAGAAGTCGGGAAGGAAAATGAGTGCCAAAGTCTGCTTTCTCCCTGAAGGCTTCTGTTAACCTCTGGAGACGCTGAGGTTCTTCTCTGATGGTTCTGAGGTGTAGGGGACAGGAAACCAAAGCCAGTCACAGCCCAAGGCTGGCGATCTAATGTGAAATCCCTGCATAAGGTTGAGGCTCACAGAGGCCACACTATAAAAGTGGGCCGGGAGCAGTGGCTAATGCCTGTAATCCCAGAAGTTTGGGAGGCCGGGGTGGGCGGATCACCTGAGGTCAGAAGTTCGAGACCAGCCTGGTCAACATGCCGCAACCCCCCGTCTCCACTAAAAATACAAAAGAATTAGCCAGGTGTGGTGTCATGCACTTGGAATCCCAGATATTCCAGAGGCTGAGGCAGGAGAATCGCTTGAATCCGGGTAGCAGAGGTTGGCAGTGAGCTGAGATCGTGCCACTGGACTCCAGCCTGGGTGATAGAGCAAGACTCCATCTCAATTAAAAAAAAAAAAAAAGTAGTAAACCTGGATCGCCACAAAGAGGCAACAAGGAAACGTAACCAGTGCACTCTGGCATTGGTTAGGGGGGAAAACATTGTAAATATAGGCCACTTCTTACATAACTTTGAGATCCAAAATTATACTAGTTGTGAGATCCAAAAAACCTCAGGCAGTGCCCCTGGGCACTTCAGAAGCAAATAAAAGTTGTCTCTGGAGAAACTCAACCTCAAAGAAGTCCCCAAGAATCCTCACAAATAAAGTCCCAAGGACAATAAGCAGCTTACAGTCCAAAATCACAAAAAAAATAAAAACGTATGAGGAAATAAAGTATCATGAGTAAAAAGCTTCAGAGAAAAAAAAAGATTTGCAAGAACTTTAGACATGGAAATTTTTCAATATAGAATATAGCATACCCATAAATAGACACAGGAAAAAAATTGAAAATAAACTAAATAGAAATAATATACAATAGTAAAAATTAAAGGCCAGGTGCAGTGGCTCACGCCTGTAATCCCAGCACTTTGGGAGGCCGAGGCAGGTGGATCACCTGAGGTTGGGAGTTCGAGACCAGCCTGACCAACATGGAGAAATCCCATCTCTACTAAAAATACAAAAAAATTAGCCAGGCATGGTGGCACACGCCTGTAATCACAGCTACTCAGGAGGCTGAAACAGGAAAATCACTTGAACCCAGAAGGTAGAGGTTGTGGTGAGCCAAGATCGTGCCATTGCACTCCAGCCTGGGCAGCAAAAGCGAAACTCCGTCTCAAAAACAAAAAAGAGTTAAATTCACTAAACATATTAACTAACAGATTAAACACTTGTGAAGAGAGAAATGGTAAACTAAAAGATCTGAATAAATGCAGCCCATAGAACAAAAAAATGGAACTAAGGAAGAGAGGTTAAACAAAGGAAATACGTCAAGAAGGTCTAACATAATTATCATCACAGTTCCAAAAGAAACTAACAAAGAGAATGAGAAAGTGGCAATATAGGAAGAGATAATAGCTGAGAATTTTCCAGAACAGTTGAAAAACACCAATTCTCAGTTTAGGGAAAACCTATGAATTCCAAGTAGAATAATATTATTATTATTATTTTTTTTTTTTTTTTTTGAGACGGAGTCTCGCTCTGCCGCCGGGGCTGGAGTGCAGTGGCCGGATCTCAGCTCACTGCAAGCTCCGCCTCCCGGGTTCCCGCCATTCTCCTGCCTCAGCCTCCGAGTAGCTGGGACTACAGGCGCCCGCCACCTCGCCCGGCTAGATTTTTGTACTTTTTGGTAGAGACGGGGTTTCACCGTGTTAGCCAGGATGGTCTCGATCTCCTGTCCTCGTGATCCGCCCGTCTCGGCCTCCCAAAGTGCTGGGATTACAGGCTTGAGCCACCGCGCCCGGCCGAATAATATTTTTTAAAATCTCTATACTAGGTACAATACAGTGAAATTGCAAAATATCAAAGAAAAAGGAGACCACAGTTAAGATTACAACCAACCTCTCAAACACTACAATGGAAAAGAGAAAACATGGAGATTATCTTCATGTCAAAAGTATGGTCGACGTAAAATTCTATACCCAGAAACTTTTCTTTCAATAATGAGGATTTGAAAAGACATTTTGAGACAATAAAAACAGATCATTTATTACTGTTGGATGCCCATTAAAGGAAATTCTAAAACTCATGCTTCACACAAAAGAGAAATGGTCCCAAATGAAAGGTCTAAAATGCAAGGTAGAATAATGAGATGAATCTTGTAAAATAGTTGGCAAAGTCTAAGCAATGACTGTACAAAACAATAATCATAATGTCAAATACACTGGAATTTTAAAAATAGGCTAGAACTAGAATATTGGACATCTTGTAATCTTGGAGGAAAATAGTCTGAAAACAATTATTCCAAGGCAGATCTTACCTGCCCTTTGCCTCAAGGCTATATCCCAGGGATGCACTTTATAATGAAGGTATCATTTCCTCCAAAAGACGGGAGGTTGCTTGAAGAGTTGCTTAGGAACTGGGGGATCAGCTTCCTCTATTCCTTTGACTCCTCCCCATCCAATCTTACTTCTCTGTTATGTTTTTTTCTGCCTTCCTGTCTTACCTAGAAGCAGGAAATTCTGCTTTTGCAATTCTGCAAGGCACATGGCTTATCCCATCAAGACTTAGTCTAAAGAAAGAGGAAGGGAGGGTTCTTCTGTCAACAAGGCTTGCTCCTCCCTCTCTGTTTTCCAACTGGGCTGCTTAGACCATGTCTATTGTGGACTACATTTATGCCCTCCCAAGAGGCCATAAGGAGTAGCCAACATACTCTGATATCCCCCAAATATCTACCAATCCCCTGAGGTGCCATCCTCAGTAAGCACACAGTAACAACTTAACCAGCTGCATTGCTACTGATAACAGGGGCTTCCCAGCTGCAAACTGGGGGATTCCCCTGTGCCTCATTCCTCCTCAGCTCAGCAATGCCAATTCCAAGTATCAATTTCTGCCACTTTTAGGAGTCGTTTGTAGACAACACAAGTGCATCTCAAAAGAACTTAGTCAACAAAGGACATTTACTGGCTCACAGCATTGGGACGTCCGGACCTAGAGTTGGCCAGGGTCAGAAACTCAGTGTTTTCAAGACCCGTTCACTGTTCACTCTGGTTACATCTCAGCTCCTTTTATAGATCAACCTCATTCTCTCCAACTGTAAACGGATATATCCAGCAAAGTTGGTCACCAGCAGCTTCACTTAATATTGTGGTTTATCTGAAATTCAAAGTTAATCGGGTGTGCTGTATTTTACCCGGCAACTCAATATGGGAGAAATCTGATTGGTCCTGCTTGAGTCACATGCCTACACTTTGGACCAATCCCTGTGGGCAGAATTGAGATTGCCCTGTAGCCAGTTTGTACAGGAAGCACTGAGATTGACAGTCCCACCAGAATGGCATCGGATGCAAGAAGAGCGGTTTCCAGTGAAGGTAAAAATCTTCGATGCACTTTGGGAGGCTGAGGCGGGTGGATCACAAGGTCAGGAGTTCGAGACCAGTCTGGCCAACATAGTGAAACTCCATCTCTACTAAAAATACAAAAAATTAGTCAGGTGTGGTGGTGTGCACCTGTAATCTCAGCTACTCGGGAGGCTGAGGCAGGAGAATGGCTTGAACCTGGGAGGTGGAGGTTACAGTGAGCTGAGATCACACCGTTGCTCTCCAGCCCAGGCGACAGTGCGAGACTCTGTCAAACAACAACAACAACAAAATCTCCGATGAATAAAAACAAGAAACAACTACAACTCTGGGGTTTACTGAAGGTTGGTGGTAGTGGTAGCTGTGGTATTACTTATCCTGATTTTATTTGCCTCATTCTTTTTCTGCCACTAGATTCCCCCAGACAACGGATGTTCCTCGTTAGGCTAAGTCCATCCAGGCATGATGAATCTGATAACCTCGGCCACACGAGAGGTGAAAAACTTCATTGGTCAACTTGGCCAGCATGGAAAGGAGTGTTTGAGCCTTACTTCGTGGTTCTCAGCCTCAGCGGTGTATTAGAATCTCCTGAGGAATCTTTGAAAAGCATTGATATGTGGATTTCTGATTTAATTGGTCTGGGTACATCCTGGGCACTAGGAATTTTTAAAGCTCCCCAGATGATTCTAATACGCAGCCAAGGAGGAGAACCACTATCTAAAAGAATGAAGCAATAAGGGGGGAATATCAGGCTTTGAGAGCATCTTCTTAGGGCGCATAGTTGGAGTAAGAATCATTTAAGCTATTGATAATATAAAGAAATACATAGAACGCTTTGGTAAGCATAAGAAAAGCATGTAGGCCAGGCATGGCAGCTCACACCCGTAATCCCAGCGCTTTGGGAAGCCAGGTGGACAGATTGCCTGAGCTCAGGAGTTTGAGACTAGCCTGGGAAACATGGTGAAATCCCATCCTTACTAAAATACAAAAAGTTAGCCGGGTATGGCAACGTGCGCCTGTAGTCCCAGCTACTTGGGAGGCTGAGGCAGGAGAATTGCTTGAACCCAGGAGGTAGAGGTTGCAGTGAGCCGTGAAATCCCCTGCGCTCCAGCCTGGGTGACAGAGCGAGACTCCATCTCAAAAAAAGAGAAAACAAAAGAAAAAGAAAAACAAAAGAAAGAAAAGCATCTAAAATTGTATATGTAATATGAACTTAAGAATCTAAACAATTTATAGAAAAAATAACAAACGAAACAAAAATGCTAACAACAGCGATTCTAGATGGTGAAATAATAGGCTTCTAATTTTCTATTTTATTCGATGTTTCTGAAGTTCTAACTTTTTTCCATGATAAATATGTATTACTTTTATAATTCAGAAAATAAAAGTCAAAAAAAAAAAAAAAACGGGGGGGGAAAAATGACAAATCCCTTAGACCAAATTCAAGGCCTCCATGATGGGGCCCTGCCTACCCCCCCAGCCAGGTCTCAGTATCTGTCTACCCCCACACGCCCCAGGTTCCAGCCACTGTACATCTCCAGACCTCACAATGTCTCATCCCAGTCACTCCAGACAGAATCTCTCTTTAATGATAGATGTAGTTTTTTATTTTCCAATGAGGTCATGCCTCCTCCCTGACGAAGCTTTCTCATACGCCCAAATGGAAGGCTTCTTACTGGCCCCTCTACCAGCTCAGAGGTTCCCAAAAGTGATCCCCATTGAGAAATAAGCCCCTTCATCCTAGGAGCAAAGACATCGTAAGGACCCTGGGTGAAAAGCTGTTTTCTGTCCTACACGTGCTGCTCTGCCCTTGCCCCTTCCGGAGCAGAGCTCACTCCCAGACGCACATGCACCTTCTCTGGCCCTGCAGACCTCACCTTGCCAGAGGCAGAAGGAAGTTCGAGCATTTGCACCAGTTCATTTAGATCTTAGCGGAGCGTAAAATGAACTCTCTGGGAAATTATAAAAATATGCAATCTGCAGGTCTATCTGTAATAAAGGGTTTGCCTCTCAAGGCAGAAGCCTCTTAGTACCGTTTTGTAGGCAGGGGCTTCGAGACTCCTTCCCTTTGGTTAGTGTAAGCTTGCTGAAGCAACTGTCAATCAGGGGTGGCGTTGAAACCAGCAGAAGGAGCACCGAGTAGAGGGACACACTAGAGTCTGGCAGGAACAACTCTTGAGCCCCAGAAACAAGGTAGTTTCATTAAAATAGAAAAAGAAGGAATCTCTATACCTAGGCTGAGATGGGACCAGCTATGACTTTCGGGGGGTCATCAAGCCAGCATCAGGAGCCTGTTGTGTTGGGGCAGGGCATGGATACTCCCTGCCCAGACACTCACTGGTAAGTTCTCCTCTAACTTTTGTATCCTGGGGCCTCAGAGACAGACCCTGGGTTGGTCAGCCCCTGCTCCCAGCAGTCTTCCTGCTCAGTTCATACAGCTCAATTTCTCCAGCAGGGCAGCCGTGATTTGCCCAAACTCTGCTAATCTGCCAGACTGTAAGCTCCGTGCAGGCATGACCCATCTCTGGCACACTTATTTCAGTGCCCAGAATGCCCAGCCTAGAGTCTAGCACCAAATGGGCGCTCAGGGAATACTTGTTGGATGGTTGGATAAGATGCTGCCAGCAGGCATAGCAGATCCCCTGTCTACCTCCATTGCTATGTTCTGCTGCCATCCACGTGAATCAGATCTGTGTCTCTCTCAGTCCATTTTCTCTGAGATTAGAAGAGATGCCAACAGCCAATAAGCTCAGAGGACTGAACTAGGTTCTCAGGCAGCTAGAGAGAATGGAAACGCTCTGAGAACTCAGAAGGATGATTCTTCTTCCTGAATAGAACTGTTCACAGATCAGAAAAAGTCAGGAGATGGGGGAGGCAGAGGGAGCACATTTCAAACACAGGAAGCAGAAAGCAGGAGGAAGTGCCAAGGCCTGAGATGTGGGCAGGGCTGGAGCATCCCTGCTGAGATCCTGGACTTCTCCCTATGGTCTGGAACACTGGCAACAGGGGAGTTCCCTAGCCAGATCTTTACGAAGGTCATCATGGCAGCCACCATGGACAGACGTCACTGGAGCCCAGGGGGATGCTGCAGCGTCCGGCTGAGATATGGTGATCTGAGGAGTAGGGCTGGAGAGAAGAGATCATATCATTCTCTCCGACATGGAAGGAGAAAGCCCCAACACTCAGGAGACAGTGTTCCCTGCTAACTACAGTCCAGGGTGGGAGACCAGCCTATTTCACGGCTCTCAGTAGCATCCCTTCTGCCTGGCACTGAGACTGTCCCAAGAGGTGGTCCTACAGTTCCCCCACATCCTTCCAGGTTCCTTTCTTCCAGGCAGGCCAGCCTCTGCCCATGTGGCACCTTACCCCACACACTTACATAGACACTCTGTCCAAGTCCTTTGCTTCTTAAGAGTTCCTCCTGCTTAGAGTGGTGAGAGAAGCACTGAATTCAGACTCACGGCCTTCAGAGCCTCCCAGTCTGGCCTGTTCATCCTGGCTCTGCCCTTCACTCACTGTGTGACACCAAGTAGGTGTCTTCACCTCTCTGAGCCTTTCCTCATCCACAAAGACAAGATAACAATACCCACCTTACAGGGCTGTGAGGTGGAGTCACGGTTATATACAAGAAGCTCCTAGCATGGTGCTTGGCATAAAGTCGGTGCTTAATGGTCAGTACCTGTGATTGGGGCTGTCCACAAATTTTTCATTTCCCAAGGCCCAGCTGCAGCCCACCTCTTCCAGGAAGCATTTCCTGACAACCCAACCCAACATAGACTTCTCCCTCTCTTGGCTCTGAGGATCCTTGCAATCTCCCCTACCAACCTAACACCTGATTTCTCACTCTTTCAGGCTGGGCACTGCTGTCTCTCCAGGAGCTTTTCTTTATCGCCCCCACAATGCACAGAAAATTCTCCAATAGCAAGAAGCACCTCTTCCTCTTCTCCTGCCTCCCCCACAGTGCAGGGATAGGCACATCATAGTTGCTCCAGTAGGCAGGCAGGATATGGTCTGTTCACTGAGGGCTGCAAGTTTGGCCTTTATAATGAAGGCAATAGGGAGCTAGTGAAGGTTCTGGAGGAGGGATATGGCAGAAGGCGTCATTCCCGTGAGCACGGAGCAGCGGTGCACAGTATTTCCAGTCTGTTTCCTTCCTGCTTTCCCTGCAGAAGCCACTGGCAGAGTGATGAATGCACAGTGGCTGAGCATTATTAATCACCTTAAAAGCAAACATTCATCTTGGTGCAGAATTTTTACTTTTCTCCTCTAATAACGGATTAGAGCACCCAGATATTAATGGGCCAGATAATTTACATTTTGCTTAAGCAGAAAAAACAAACCATCAGACCCTGGTGGCAACACCACTTCCCGACACATTGAGAGATAGGCCAAATAAATTGCTGTAACTAAAACACTCACGTATGCACGCTCACCCGCCGATACATGACAGTTTGCAAACATTTGGCAACAAGCTCAATATAATTTCTATACACAATTACTCATTCCCTTCTGGAGGATTTTCCTCTCTTTGCCTTCCCAATTGCTCGGGGCTATTAAACCACAAATCCTTGGGTAGAGTTCCCTCTGCTCCTTTCCTTAAACTCTGACCTTAGCCCTAAATAAGTCAGTCCTTAAAAGAAACAATTCATTAAGTACCCAGTGCCACCAAGAAACAAAGTGGGCCGTGGACATTCACCACTCTTTTCACCCATCTCCTACTAGGGATCCCGAAAAGGGAGAAGCATGCCTGAGAAGAGAAGCCAGAGGAGAAAAATCTTTTCATCTTGATCTTCTTTATGTGATTACCCGCAGAAAGTTGCCATAGTAGATTACCTGAGGTTCCGGCCAGAGCGTGAAATACTGCAGTAGGCCAAGCCATGAAGAAGAGACAGGACAGCACCTTATTCCTGCACTAACAATGATTTATTGTATGATCCTGACCAATTCCTCAACCTTCTCTGAGCTGTGGATTCCCCATCTGTACAATGAATGGTTTGGTTCTGATAACTCAAAACTCTGACATTTTGTGATTTAACTCTTGGGCACCAACAGTTACACAGGGCGGCAGCATCAAGTATTAGAGCTGAACAGTTAACAAGAGCATGCATAATACTTAATCCCCGGTTGAGCTAGCCACTGCACATGCTCAGTACTCAGGAGAACTACCTGCTGAGAATGCTCAGTCTACAAGTGAGCTATCCACTGAGCATGCTCAGTACCCCCCCCCCCCCCCCCCCGGCCAAGTGTACTACCAGTGGGCATGCTCCGTGCCAAAGCAATCAAGTTCCCTAAGGCACCAGAGCACATCCCCTCTCACTGAGCACATTCAGTTCTAAAGAAAAGTGACGCTAGGCATGCTTAATTACTGGGCAGTAGACTGTCTGCTGGTGAAAGCTTATCCTGTCTCCTTGGGCTCCCCAGAAATAGGATAGGCACACAGTGGGCCCACAGCAACTAGTTGAATTAAACAAGTCAAGTAATCTTAGCCACGCTGTCTCTGTTCACCTGTTGAGTTCTATAGACTCTGATTATGACAAACATGGCCTTAAGTGTTTACAATAAAACAAAGTTCCCAGCAAATAAACCTTCACCAGCCAACCACTCCAAAACAAAATATATCCTCATAATATGTTTTCAAACTCATCACACCTGTAAGAATACAGAAGATTTGATCAATACTATCCACCAATTTTACCTAATTGACATTTACAGCTCTCTCCATCTAACAGCAGAAATCACATTTTTTTCAGGTAGCAGGGAGCATCCACCAAGATAGGCCATATACTGGGCCAAAAAGCATGTCTCAAAAATTTTTAAAAGATGGAAATCATACAAGTTGTTTTATTATAGTGGAATTAAATTTAAAAGTAATAACAACCATCTAGAAAATCACCAAATATCAGGAAATTAAATAAAACACTTTTAAATAACTCGTAGATCAATGAAGAAATGACAGGGAAATTGGAAAATATTTCAAACTGAATGATAACGAAAGCAACACATATCAAAATTTGTAGGATACACTTAAAGTGGAGATTAGAAGGGAAGTTGGATCTTTAAATGCCTAGATCAATAAAGAGAAAAAGGCACAAAATCAATGATCTAAGCATCCACCTCCAGACACAAAAAAAGGACAGCAGATGAAACTCAGTGTAAACAGGAAATGGAAAACAATAAGAGGAGAGAAAAATCGATGATATAGAAATTAGATAGACAATTAATCTTTTCAAAGAAAAGACTGACAGCCCCTCTGAAGAAGACTTGCCAAGAAAAAAAGGAGATCATCTACGAACCAGAAAATGGGCCCTCACCAGACACTCAATCTGCTGGCACCTTGGTCTTGGACTCTACTTTGTTTCTAGAACTAAGAAAAATTAAATCTCTGATGTTTATAAGCCAAAAAAGAAAAAAAGGGCAGAAAACACATATTAACAATATGAGAAATTACATATGGCATATCACTACAGATCCTATATCTATTAAAAAAATGATACAAAATATTATGAACAACTTTAGGTCAATAAATTGACACCTTAGACAAAACGGACAAACTCCTTGGAAAAGAAAACTCACAAAAACAAAATACATGAAATTATAAATCTAAATCATCCTATATCTATTAAGTAATTTTAATTCATAGTCAACAACTTTCCCACAAAGAAAATTCTGAGTCCAAGTGGCTTTACCAGTGAATTTCATCAAACATATAAGGAAGATATAGTACATTGGTATTAAACAAACTCTGAAAGACAAAGAGAAGGAAATATTTTCCAACTCATTTAATGAAGTCAGAATAATCCTGACATCAAAAACTGACAAAGATATTAGAAAAGATTGTTACAGACCATTATTTCTCATAATTAAAGAGATTTTTTTAAACTCTTGTTAAACTACTAGCAAATTAAACAGTGGTATAGAGAAGTATAATATAACTTGACCAAGTTGTGTTTATCACAGCAATGCAAAGTTGATTTCACATTTGGAAAATAAAACAAATCAAGCTGAAAATTTTTTGAGAAAATCTGAAATTCACAAAATTAACAGAATAAGGGAGAAAAAGATTGATGTAATTCACTACATTGATTGAATAAAGGAGAAAAATAATATAATTCCGACAAAACATTGGGCCAATTCAATACCCATTACAGTTAAAAAAAAAAAAAAAAACTATGAGTAGAATTTTCTTAATCTAATGAAGGCATCTGTTAATATCTAGAGTTAAAAACATCCCACATAACAGTGAAACACTGAATGCTTTTCTTATGAGATCAATAACAATGTCAATAGAGAATATCTTGAACATTGCACTAAGCTGTAGATAGTGTACTAGGACAAGAAAACTAAATAAAAGTCATTAATATTGGAAGTTAAAAAGTAAAGCTGTATTCACAGACAATGTGGTTATGTACATAGAATACTCTATGGAATCTTCAAAAATATATTAGAGTAATTGTATTTATGAATCTTACAGGATACAATGTCATTATATTTAAAAAATCAATTATTGCTCTACATATTAGCAACCAAAAAATGGAAACTAAAGACTTTTTTTTTGAGACAGGGTCTTGCTCTGTCACCCAGGCTAAAGGGCAGTGGCACAAACAGGGATCCCTGCAGCCTTGACTTCCCGGGCTCAAGTGATCCTCCCACCTCAGTCTCCCGAGTAGTCGGGACCACAGGTGCATGCTGCCATGCTGGGCTAAGTTTATTTATTTTTATTATTCATAGAGACAGGGTCTTGCCATATTGCCCAGGCTGGTGTCGAGTTCCTGGGCTCAAGCAATCCTCCTGCCTTGGCCTCCCAAAGTGCTAGGATTACAGGCATGAGCAATAAAAATTGTTTAAATTGCCATTGGCAATAGAATTAATAAACTCAAATATGTAGGCATGATTCTAATTAATAAGGTGCAAAAGCACTGTACTGAAAACTGCAAAACGATTGCTGAGAGAAACTTAAGACTTTTAAAAATGGAAACATGTATCATGTTTGTGGATTAAACAACTTGATATTGTTAAGATGTCATTTGCCCCCAAAGTAATCTATCAATTACAATCCCAAATTCCAAGAGAAGTTTTTGAAGAAACTGACAAGTTGTTTCTAAAATATACATGGAAATGCAAAGTCCCTGGAGTAGCCAAAACAGAATTGGAAAAGAGCAAAGTTGGAAGACTGAAACTAATTTCAAATCTTTCTATAAAGTAACAGCAAATGAAGTCAGTATGATCTTAGTGTAAAAATAGGTGAACAGAGCAGAATATAAGGTCCAAAAATAGACCCACACACAGTCGATTCATTTTTAGCCAAGTCAATTCAAAAAAGGAGAGGAAAGCCTTGTTACAATGTATCAGAATAACTGTGAAGTCCTATTTAAAAACAAAGAATCTCAACTTCTACCTCACTCTACATGCAAAAATTTATTAGAAGGACATCATAAAGCTAAACGTAGTACTAGATCCAGAAAACTTCCAGAGAAAACATAAAATAATATCTTCAAGACTAGGGACAGACAAAAATTTCTTAGAACACAGAAGCCAGTCATCATAAAAGAAAAAATTAACAAATGGAGTTAATGAAAATTTAAATGTCTGCTCATCAGACTATGCCATTAATAAAATTAACAAGGAGGCTGGCCACACACTGAGAAAAATATCACAATGTGTGTATCTCTAACAAAGGACTCATACTCAAAATACGAGGAATTCCTACCAATCAACAAAAACAGAAGTAGCACAACTTTTAAAATGGGCAAAAGATTTGAAAAGACATTTCACAAAAGAAGATATGTAAATGGTCACTAAGACGTGAAAAATGCTCAGTATCAGTTTTCTTCAGGAAATGCAAATTAAAATCACAACGAGATACCTTTCATACCCACGACAATGTATTCTTTTTTGGCAAGTGGGGTATTTATTAAAGTCCTACACTTGTGTAAGAGGGGAAAGAAGCAGGATTGGGCAGAAAGAAGCTGGACTGCAGTGCAGTCCCAATCTAGTCTGTGTATATGTGGCTGTTCAGAGATGTCCCATTTGGGGCCCAAATGGCCAGGTTTCTTATTCCTCCAGTGGATCCATGAGAATTATAGTGAGTCCACTTCTGCTTCCACCGCTTGATTTCTGGACCCATGCATCCTTTTAATTGTCGTACAAGACAACATTCCATCCTTGTAGAGGACCACCTCCAAGCTGACACCTCAACTGCATCTTTGGTACGCCATACCAAAACTCTATCAGGCTGGAAGCTGGAATGTACTTTTTGAATGATGGAAAATGAGCACAAGGAACCTTTCTGGAGAGACAGAAATATTCCAAAAGTAGATTGCAGTGATGGTTGCGCAACTGTATAAATTTACGAAAAATCATCGAACTATGCCTTCACAATGGCGGACATTTACATGTAAATTATTCCTCAATATATTCATACATTGCTACTGAAGGTATAAACCATATATCACAATTGAAAGATACAAGCATGTAGTAAAATTGTAAAGAAAAGCTAGAGAATGATAAACATAAAATTTAGGAGAGTAGTTACCTACAAGGGGGACAGAGGGGAATGAGAATGATAACGGCAAAGAAGAAATGTTGAAAGTATTGGTAATCTTTTTCCCTATATTAGGTGGTGGTATAAAAGTGTTCATTGTATCAATATGTCTTATAGCTTCTATCTAGTTTATAAATATTATTTTGTTTCTACTCAACACATAAACAAAACAACTTATAGTTAATAAAAACAACTTAAAATACATTGGTGGGGTGCAGTGGCTCAAGCCTATAATCCCAGCACTTTGGGAGGCTGAGGCAGGTGGATCGCTTGAGGTCAGGGGTTCGGGACCAGCCTGGCCAACATGGTGAAACCCCGCCTGTACTAAAATTTAAAAGTTAGTGGGGTGTGGTGGTAGGCACCTGTAATCCCAGCTACTCAGCAGGCTGAGGCAGGAGAACTGCTTGAACCCGGGAGGTGGATGTTGAAGTGAGCCAAGATCATGCCACTGCACTCCAGCCTGGGCAACACAGCAAGACTCCATCTCAAAAAAATTAAAATTAATAAAATAAAATAAATTATAAAAGAGATAAAGGGCCTGGTGTGGTGGCTAACACTTGTAATTCCAGCACTTTGAGAGGCTGAGGGCAGTGGATCACGAGGTCAGGAGTTCAAGACCAGCCTGACCAACATGGTGAAATCCCGTCCCTACTAAAAATATGAAAATTAGCCGGGCGTGGTGGCGCACACCTGTAATCCCAGCTATTCGGGAGGCTGAGGCAGGAGAATTGCTTGAACCCAGGAGGCAGAGGTTGCAGTGAGCTGAGATCGCACCACTGCACTCCAGCCTGGGCAACAGAGCGAGACTCAGTCTCAAATTTAAAAAAAAAAAAAGGGGAGAGAGAGAGATAAGGGATGGACCTGATAAAAATATGCATTATAATAACAAACTGACCAGTGGAGAGTTGGTGAGGTAAGACTCAACCTCATCTAGGAAATGTGGTAAGAACACAGAGGCAGAACTGGAACACAGTCCCCAGAACTGAAATCCAACAGGAGGCCTCTTAGATATATAGGCAGAATTGATGATAATGGGGGAATGGACAGTGAGAAGGAGGAGAATACTGGCCCAGCTCAGTGACTCACGCCTATAATCCCAGCACTTGGGGAGGCTGGGGTGGGCAGATCACTTAAGGTCAGGAATTTGAGATCAACCTGGCCAAATGATGAAACCTCATCTCTACTAAAAAATACAAAAATTAGCTGGGCGTGGTGGCGCATGTCTGTAGTCCCAGCTATTTTGGAGGCTGAAGTGGGAGAATCTCTTGAACCTGGGAGGCGGAGGTTGCTGTGAGCCGAGATCGTGCCACCACACTCCAGCCTGGGTGACAGCAAGACCCTGTCTCAAAAAGAGGAGAGGAAGAAGAAGAGGGAGAAGAAGGAGAAGGAGGAGAGGAAGGGGGAGGGGAGGTGGAGGGAGAGGGAGAGGGAGGAGGAGGAGGAGAAGAAGAAGAAGAGGAAGAAGAAGAAGGAGAAGGAGAGGGAGAGGGAGAGAAGAAGGAAGAAAGAAGAAGAATACCAGGTTGAGTGGAGGCTTTGCCCCCTTCACTTTGGGTGGACAAGAGAGCAAAGGAGTCATAGCACTGATCCTCCCAGCCCCAGCCCAGTGCCATCTAGATACTGCTACCTTAACACCTCAATGAAGATATGCACACATCTGCCTTAGAGTTCATTGTCTGGCTTGTTCAGAGAAGGAAAGTGAGCTTAGGAGCAGGAGCAGGGAAGAGTGTTGAATGGTGATAGCCCTTCAATCAGTGACAGTGCCTTCAGTGGGGACTCCTGGGCACAGTATCTGCACACCTGGAGAAATAGTAGTTCCAGGGCAGGCTAACACAAATAGACCCACAATATGTTAACGGCTCAAACACAATAGAGTTCATTCCTGCCTCAAATACCTAGCCCTGAGAAGGTGGTCCTCCTTCGTGCAGTGTTTGCAGTCCCAGACTCCTTTTATCTTCTGGCTTCTCTATTCTCTAGGGCCTTGTTGTCATCTGCTTCCAGTCAAAGAAAAGAAAAGGAGGCAGGAAGGACATATATGCTTTTTTTAAAGTTTTAGCCCAGCAACCTTAGGGTGGACAAAGATGTCTTAGAACAGGACACAACGAAAACAAACCATCAAAGAAAAAAATTGACAAGTCAATTAAATGGACTGCAAGAAAATGAAATATTTCTCCTTTTCAAAAAACATCATGAACAAAATGAAAAGCCAAACCACAAAGAAAACATTTCTGTAATTCACATGTCAAACAAAGGACTTGCATCCACAGTATATAAAGAATCCCTAGAATTCAATAAGACCCCCCCTAAAAAATTCAGTGGCAAAAGATTGTAAGACACTCACAAAAGGAGATGTGCATGAAAGGATGTTTGACATCAGCAGTCATCAAGGAAATGCAAATTAAAACCACAAACAGGCCGAGCGTGGTGGCTCACACCTGTAATCCCAGCACTTTGGGAGGCTGAGGCGGGCAGGTCACCTGAGGTCAGGAGTTCAAGACCAGCCTGGCCAACATGGTGAAACCCCGTCTCTACTGAAAATACAAAAATTAGCTGGATGTGGTGGCGGGTGCCTGTAATCCCAGCATAAAAAGGAATAAAAGGAAAAAAAACACGGATATACACAACAACATGAATGAATTTTAAAACATTATGTGAAGCAAAATTAGCCAGCCTAGACCACTTCATGTTGTATGATTTTATGTATACGAAATCCATGAATGTGCAAATCTAATCTATGATAACAGGCAGGGGACCAGGCAGTCACCTGTGGGTGGGAGGGATTTATCACACAGGAGCAAGTGAAAGCCCGTTGGGGTCACGGAAATGTTCAATACGTTGATTGTGCTAGTGGTGGTATACATCAAGCTGGTATTGGGGATACACAAGTTGCACGTTTTAAAAGAATGCTTTTCATTGTATGTAAATTCTGTGTTAATAACATTGATTTTTAAGGGAAGGGAGAAGTCTTAGCCTAGAAAGTGCACACAATGTAACTTTTGTTCACATTACAGTGGTTAGAACAAACCATCATAAGGTCACTCCAGCTTCAAGGGAGGCTGAGGTGTGTAGTGCAACTGTGTGGCCAGGAAGAAGAGGAAAAACAGGTTTGGCAAATAGCAGCAGCATCTGTCACACCCTGTCTGCTGCCCAGACGGCTACTGGAGAGCCCTTCCAAGGCAGATACAGCGGGGCTGTCCCAAGGTTTACAGCAAGGCAGATGAGGCTGGGACACAGGACTGAGCACAGAGAGGAGGAGGAGGCTGCTGGAGGAGGAAGTATTCCCAAAAGCCCTTTCCAGAGGAGTAAAGCAAGAGGAAACGGTGTCCACAAAAGCTTGGAACAGGAAAGCAGATGTTTGGAGACTGGGTCGGGAAGTCCTGCATGGCTGGAGCACAGAGAGGTTGGAAAGAGTGGTGGGTGATGGAGATTCTGGTCTCTAAGATCAAGGGAGAAGCAGTGGGGGCTGTCTCTTGTGAACCCTCAGAACCCTGGGAGGGTTGGAGGGAAGCTCCAGCTCTGACAGCCCCCACACTGTTCACAGCACTTCGTTGCTTACCTTCCCATGCAGGCCCAGCACTGGGAGGTGAGGGGGGTCATTGCCTGAGGTGCGCACCCCAAGACTGGGGAAGCCCCCTCCACCCGGAGAAGGTGGGAGAAGTTTTGAGCTATGACTCAGGCTGCACGCCAGGAAAGAGGCGGATGGAGGAGCCAACATCACAGGCAGCAAGCCGTGTGTGGCTGGAGCCCACTCACAAACCCCACTCCCGTCTGAGTCACTGCACAGAAAAGGCACCTGTTGCTCAGCAACGGAGGAGAGGTCCCGGCAGGCCCCAGCTCCTGGCTTCAGACTCTGGCCTGGTTAACCCTTCCCTTCCCAAGTAGGGGGAATCTGACTCCAGAAACTCTATGTCCAAGGTCTAGACTTGGGTTGATTCCAAGTCTTTGCTGTTGTGAACAGTGCTGCAATAAACATACGTGTGCATGTGTCTTTATAGCAGCATGATTTATAATCCTTCGGGTATATACCCAGTAATGGGATGGATGGGTCAAATGGTATTTCATCAATGACAGACTGGATTAAGAAAATGTGGCACATATACACCGTGGAATACTATACAGCCATAAAAAAGGATGAGTTCATATCCTTTGTAGGGACATGGGTGCAGCTGGAAACCATCATTCTCAGCAAACTATCATAAGAACAGAAAACTAAACACCGCATGTTCTCATTCATAGGTGGAAATTGAACAATGAGATCACTTGGACACAGGGTGGGGAACATCACACACTGGGGCCTATTGTGGGGACGGGGGAGGCAGGAGGGATAGCATTAGGAGATATACCTAATGTAAATGACTAGTTAATGGGTGCAGCACACCAATGTGGCACATGTATACATATGTAACAAACCTGCACATTGTGCACGTGTGCCCTAGAACTTAAAGTATAATAAAAAAAAATTAAAAAAAAAAAAAAGGTCTAGACTTACCTAGATTTGGCTTCACCTGCCATTCAGCCTATTCCCAAAAGGAACACCTCCCAATGGAGGATATACAGTGTCTACTGCATCCCACTCCCAACTGTCCCACTGAGGGAAGAAAGCCCCCAAAGGACCAAGGCCTTGCCCAAAGCCACACAGTTAACAAGTGGCAGAAGAGAGACAGGAGGGCCTCCGGGCTTCTTTCAAAGGTATTAAAGATCTTTTGCCGGGCGTGGTGGCTCACGTCTGTAATCCCAGCACTTTGGGAGGCCAAGGCGGGTGGATCACCTGAGACCAGCCTGACGAACATGGTGAAACCCTGTCCCTACTGAAAATACAAAAATTAGCCAGGTGTGGTGGCCTGTAATCTCAGCTACTCGGGAGGCTGAGGCAGGAGAATTGCTTGAACCTGGGAGGTGGAGGTTGCAGTGAGCCAAGATTGTGCCACTGCACTCCCGCCTGGACAACAGAGCAAGACTCCCTCTCCAAGAGAAAATAATAATAATAAAAATAAAAAAGATCTTTTTACTTATCAGGTGTGATAGGGGAAGGGCCACCAAGGGCCCATGAAATATGTAGGACCTGAAAAAGAACAATTAGTTCCAAAATACGAAAAGCAAACTGCAAAATCACACTTAGTAAAATGTTTAATTAAAGATTACAAAAGAGCCCAATGAGGCCAGGCACGGTGGCTCACACCTGTAATCCCAGCACTTTGGGAGGCTGAGGCAGGTGGATCACCTGAGGTCAGGAGATCGAGACCAGCCTGGCCAACACGGTGAAACCCCATCTCTACTAAAAATGCAAAAATTAGCTGGGTGTGGTGGCACATGCCTGTAATCTTAGCTACTTGGGAGGCTGAGGCAGGAGAATCACTTGAATCCAGGAGGTTGAGGTTGCAGTGAGTCAAGATTGCACCACTGCCCTCCAGCCTGGGCAACAGAGCAAGATGCCATCTCAGAAACAAACTAGCACACAAAAAACAGTACAATAAGTTGGCTTCATAAATGGTGACATGTAGAATATGTAGAACACGTCCTTACATTTGAAAACCATATCTACATTTGCTTTTGTCGCCTTGCAGAATTCCTGAGGGTACCTGAGAAATGCTGAGCAATGCTAACTTAGATTAGTTACTGTGACCAAATCATTTCAAAAGCAAAATTATTAAACATCTTCAATTTTTTGTTGTTGTTTTTTTTGAGGTGGAGTCTCACTGTGTCACCTAGGCTGGAGTGCAGTGGCACAATCTCGGCTCACTGCAACCTCCGCCTCCCGGGTTCAAGCGATTCTCCTGCCTCAGCCTCCCGAGTAGCTGGGATTACAGGCGCCCGCCACCACGCCGGCTAATTTTTTGTATTTTTAGTAGAGACGGGGTTTCACCATGTTGGCCAGGATGGTCTCGATCTCCTGGCCTCAGGTGATCAGCCTGCCTTGGCCTCCCAAAGTGCTGGGATTACAGGCGTGAGCCACTGTGCCCAGCCACATCTTCCGGTTTATTTACAGAAAGAAAAACAAAAATCCACATTTCATGTGAGGTATGTGCTACCTATGATGGGATAAGCTTCCAGAGGAAGGAGGTGAAAGCCTAATGGAGCCTGGAAGTGGCACTGCTTGTGCCTCCTTCTTGAGGCAGGGCTTTACAGCTGGAGCCCCAGCCCCTACCTGAGGCTGTAGGTGGGGGACAAAGAGGGCCCGGTTTGGGGGATGCCACGCCCTTCATGACCTCCAGACAGTGGGGCAGGCTGAGAAAATGCCTGCCTCAGAGGGAAGGGAACGGCCCTGGAGGATTTTTTTCCCTCCTGAATAGGAAAGCTTCTCCACTGCAGACAGATGCCGCAGCTAACTGAGCCGCAGCCCGGCAACCGCACCTTCCCAGGCATGCTGAGCGTGTGCGTGGCAGCTCCCCACGCCCTGCTGAAATGATTGATCCTATTAGTGATAAGGTGCCAGGGAGAAGCTTTATTTCACGTTCCAAGCAGGTTATGATGAAGGAAACAAGATAAAGCTTTCGTGCTGTGTTCTTAGCTGTTATCAGGAGTCCTAGGGATCGCTTTCCACCAGTAAATGGTAGTACATTAGTTGCTCTCTGGGGCAATAAGAGATGAACAGTCCTGTAGTCTGTCCCTGGGGGATCTACCCTAAGCCCAAGGACCACCTCAATCCCAGGCAGAGCATCTGCTGTAGGGACTTCTTGTCCCCACCCTTCTCCCTCTCCCACTACAGCTGACCCAGGGTCCCTACTACTCACACTGTGTGGATACCCAGGACACCGACAAAGCTGGAGTAGTCAGAGTACTTTTTCAATGAACCTTAAAGAACCTTACAACAGTGTAACTCCATTTACTCATTCCCTGTCATTTGTGCTATTCCAGTCATATATTTCCTATTTTCATACATTATAGACCTTATAATACAATGCTATTCTTTTTCCTTGAAGCAGTCATTATCTTCCAAAGGAATCAAAAGAAGAAGGAAAAAAAACATTATTTTTGATGTTTACCTACATTTTGCCATTGCTAATGTTCTTTATTCTTTCTCTTATATCTGGTTTCCACCTGGTGCCATTTCCCGCCTCTAGCATTTTGAGTTACATGTCTGCTCAGCTTTTGTTTATCTGAAAATGGCTTGATATTACCTTCATGTTTGATATGAAAAGAGTGTTTTTCACAGAATATTGAATTTTGAGTTGGCTGCTCTTTTCTTTCGGTGTGTTATAAAGATGCCATTCCATTGTCTTACGCTCTCCATTGTTTCTGAAGGGAAGTTAGTTATCCTTTGTATCGTTGTTCTCTGCATGTAAAGTATTTTTCTCTCCGGTTCACGTTTTTCTCTTTCTTTGCTTTTCAGTAGTTTGATGATGACGTGCCTAAGTACAGTTTTATTTGTATGTATTCAGCCATGGGGTTGGCTAAATTTCTTGAATCTGTAAGTTTATGTCTTCATGAAATTGGGGGAAATTAGGACATTGATTTTTCCATGTATTTTCTCTGTCCAACTCTCTTTCTCTCTCCTCTTCTGGGACTCTAACTAAACATATGATAAGGCACTTGATACTGTCTCACAAATTGCTGAGACCATGTTCAACTTTGTTTCAATTAACTTTTTTTCTCTACGGATTGGATGATTTGATGTGTTTTCCATTTCACTCAGCCTTTTTTTTTTTTTTGCTATCTTTAATGTGATATTAAGCCCATTCATAAATTTTTCATTTTAGATTTTTTTTACTTTTCAATTCCGCAATTCTCATTGGGTTCTTACTTTTATCTTCTTTTCTCCATTCTGCTCATCATGACCAAGTCCACATGTATTTTATTAGCTTGTTTATAAAGATTTTGTCAACTAATTCTGACATGTGGGTCATTTTGAGATCTGTTCCTATCAACTGTTTTTTCTTTTGACTATGGATCACATTTTTCTGTTACTTCATGTCTAGCCATTTTTAATTGTATACTGATTATTGTGGATAAAACACTGTAGATAGACTTTGGATTCTGTATATTTTTCCATGATGGGTGCTGATTTTTGTTGTAAAATGAAGTTGAATTACTAGCTAATCACCTTGAAGTCTTAGAGGCTTGGTTTTGTGTTATTAGAGCAGGTCTGTTTCAGGTTTACCCTTCGTCCTAGAGCAAATCCCTAGTCCTGGGACACAGTCTTCACTCCTCCAGTGTAGCCCTCCTGAGATCCTAATGGAAGGTCCAAGGGCCCACCAAGCCTCTCTCAGATGGAAGAGCCAAGATGGCTTTGCTCACATGTCTGGCAGTGGTCTGCCTGTCAGCCAGGACTCCTCAGGTAACCTCCTGTAGACTAGACCAGCTTCCTTGCATGGTGGGCTCAAAACAGTATTCAAGAGGGTGAAGACAGAAGCTTCAAGGCATCTTAAGGCCTAACCTTGAAAATCATACAGTATCGCTTGTGCTGGTTAATTGTATATGTCAACTTGACTGGGCTACAGGATGCCCAGACATTTGACCAAACATTATTCTGGGTGTGCTTGTGAGGATATTTTTGGATGATATCAACATTTGGACTGATAGACTGAGTAAAGCACATTGCTCTCTCCAATGTGAATGGGCTCACAGAATCAGTTGAAGGGCTCAATAGAACAAAAAGTGTGACCCTCCCACAAGTAAGAGGGGATACCTCCTGCCTGACTGCCTTTGAGTTGTGACATTGCCTTTTTCCTGCCTTCAGACTTGAACAGAAACATGACAGACTCATCCTGCCCCTCAGGCCTTTGGCTTCCTGCATTGCCAACTGTGGGTCTTGGGACTTGTCAGCCACTGTAATTGCATAAACCAACTATATATATATGTATACACACACACACACACACACATAGAGAATATATATAATTAATTATATTACACAATTATGCTACATAATTATTAATTATATATATCACATACTCACATATACAGATACTCCTTAACTTACACTGAGGCTACATCCTGATAAACTCATCGTAAGTAAAAAATATCAGACCCCTAAAAACCCATTGTAATGTCAAAAAACTGAAAGTCACGCCATCATTAAGTCCAGATGCTCCTTGACTCACAATGGGGTTATGTCCCATCATAAAGTCAAACCATCATAAATAGAATACCATCCTTCTGTGTGTGTGTGTTTGTGTGTGTGTGTGTCCATCATAAACAGGGGACTATCCGTGTGTGTGGGTGTGTGTACGTGTGTGTAATCTCTTGTTCGTTCTGTTTCTCTGGAGAATCTTGACTAATACATCCCTTCTGCCATAATCTGTTATTCACAAGTCACAAAATAGATTTTACCTCTGAATGAAAGGAGTTAAAAAGTCACATTGTAAAGGGATGTGCATACAGGGCTAACAGGATTTTGTGGCCATTAAACAGTCTACCATAGCACCCTGCTACAGTTTGGATATGTGTCCTCACCCAAATCTCATGTTGAGTTATAATCCCCAGTATTGGAGACGGAGCTTGGTGGAAGGTAATTGCATCATAGGGGTGGAGCAAAGATGGTCCTCTTGCTCTCTCTCTCACTCGCTCCTGCTCTGGTCATGTAATATACCTGCTCTCTCTTCACACTCTGGCATGATTATAAGTTTCCTGAGGCCTCCCCAGAAGCTGAGGAGATACCAGCATCATGCTTCCTGTACAGCCTGCAGAGCCATGAACAAGTTAAACCTCTTTATAAATTACCCACTCTCAGGTATTTCCTTCTTTCTTTTTTTTTTGAGATGGAGTCTTACTCTGTCACCCAGGCTGGAGTGCAGTGGTGCAATCTCAGCTCATTGCAACCTCCACCTCCCCAGATTCAAGCGATTCTCCTGCCTCAGCCTCCCGAGTAGCTGGGATGGCAAGCACTTGCCACCGCGCCTGGCTAATTTTTGCATTTTTAGTAGAGATGGGGTTTCACCATCTTGGTCAGGCTGGTCTTGAACTCCTGACCTCGTGATCCACCCGCCACAGCCTCCCAAACTGCTGGGATTATAGGCATGAGCCACCGCGCCTGGCGTTTCAGGTATTTCTTTATAACAATGCAAGAATGGATGAATACACACCCTTTACTATCCTTAAAATGAAAACACAGAAAATAGAGCTAACCTAAATGTAAATGCTTAAAAACAAAATCATTCACTAACCATAATATAAAGGAGGTATGGAAGATAAATAATTTGTAATAAAACAATATGTATTTCAATATGTAAATGCTTGGGCATAATTGCACTGGAAGACATCATGAAGTAATCAGCCTCTTATATTTATACGCAGAGTGACACACACAGCATGACACAGGAGTGTTATCCTGGTGACTCATATTATGAACATCATTATCATCCGTAATGATCTCCAAAATGGGGAAGAACTGTAATGTTCAGAACAAAACAAAATATAAAACTCCCTTGATTTATACCACAGCTGTATTCCTCCACTATTCAGTATGGGTTAAAAACTGAGCAAAAAGTTCTCATGCTGTAGATTCAGATAAGCATGAATAAGAATACATCGACAAGAATATCTGGCTGGACATTTGCAGTCCAGCAGGACAAGGGATAATTTGTTGAGAACATTTCAGGAAACTAGGCAACCCACCATCTTTGGTTTAACCGAAGCCACACTCTAAACTTTGAGTTGTTCCCTAGGGGGCCATACTGCCAGTTGAGAATCATCAGATGGGGGGCTGTTATAACAGAGATATAGACCTATATAGATATATAGTGCATCATCACTTCCCCCCAGTGCATCATCAGAGACAAAGCACCACCCAAGAGAACCACCAGTGAGGTTCCAGAGAGAAAAGGAAGTACAACAGAGGACGCACTCAGGAGGGGACTGATGAAAGAAGCAGATAGAGTTCCCGGCAGACACACGACATGAATGGCCCAGTGTTTCTGACTCACATCAGAATAATGCAAGACTCAGTCTTATGGCCCCTCAGGGAGAGGGCAGGCCAGGCAGCCCACCCTACCAAGGGCTTGCAGACCCAATCCTTGAGGGCATGAGGATAGGAAGCTGGCAGTTGTCTGCCCAACTCCAAGATTTGGAGCTAACTTGGGGGAACTTGCTTCTGTTGGACTTTAAAGACAAACAAATTTAGTGCCTTTGTGGAGAGATTCTGGGCCAGGGAACACACCATAAGATTTAGCATTTTAAAGCTGCACCCGCTGCCCCAAGTTTTACATGAGGAAGGAGGGAAGGTCACAGCTTGATGTGATGGCCGTGGATTGGGTCTCCAGAGGCAAAGGGATTCAGCCAAGGGCCTGCCCATGTGTGCATGTGGCATGTGTACTTAGAGTATGACCTATGGGTTGTCCAGTCGTTTCTGCTAATTAAACACTTCAATATAGTTTTGAGGTAAGAATGGTTGGCCTGCATTTCAGACCATCCCTGGAGGACTGGGGAAGTGGGAGAATATGCCATCTGGCAAAGCACCATGAAACTGAATCACCTGGGGGAATTCAGAGAAAATCGCACTAACAGTGGAAGGATAGATAGATGGACAGATCAATGCACAGGCTCTCTATTCACTTTATCAAAGATCAAGGGTAGGAGCAGGTTCCCTTCCCCCACTCCAATGGCCAACCCACTCATCCAGCCTCCGGCCACATCAGGATCCCCCAGAAGCCACCGTGCGCTACTCCTTGCAGCCGCAAAGCTCAGACAATGGCAGCCCTCACTCTTGTGCCTCCTACTCAACCGGGAGCCAGGCTCCTCTGACTTTCCCTCCAAATCCAACCCTCTTATTCCTCAGATGGTGTGTATGCAGGGCCACGAAAGTGCACGTTAACTCAAGGCCAGGCATCTTTGGAAGGAAATCAATACATAATTATGTGTTCTGTCTGCCGCATGGCCCAGAGCCAGGCTGATTGGGAATTAGAGAAAGTGAAAACAGAGTGGTCAAGTCCAGCCCAGCATCTAGATATGCCCTGGCAGGGTGAAAGAAGTGGGGGCCAAGGACCAACCACCAGGCCTCTGTGTGGATCTCACAGCCTTTTCTGCTTGAAACGTCCATGTTCTGGGACCAGTTCAAGCAGTCGGAGTCAGGGGCACTGGCTCCTTTGCTTTTCTGATTCCTTGCTGCATCCACAGGGGGCTGGACTCTGCAGCAGCCTCCTCACCTGCCTCCCTGTCTCCCTTCTCTCTCCCTCTAACCTACCCAGCTTGAGCACCAGCAACCCAAATGATCTTCCTAAAGTGCAAATACGACCATGTCATTTGTCTGCATAAAGGAACTCTCGGGAAGCAGCCCGGGGTTGACAGCATCTAATATGAAGTTAGAAAAACCCAGGTTTGAGTATAGCCTGGGCCACCAAAAGATGCTCATCAAGTCACTGTATCCCTCTGTAACATGGAGGAAATAAGAGTATTGACTTGACAGAGTTACTTGAAAGGATTCTAGAAAATGACACGGGCCAAACCTAGCACATAGTAGGCACCTTATAAGTAATAGCCATCATCATTATCATCACCATCAACGTCATTATCATCATCTTTTTTTTATGGCTTTCTCCCTGGAGATGATGTCTTCGTCCTCTCTAGGCCTCCTTCCACACATTTTCATTATAGCCCTGAGGATCTGGGAGCCTCCGCCCTCTTTCCTCCACTTGTAGGAGGATCCAGGCTTCATAGGCAGAGGACCTGGGGGCAAGTCATGTCCCAGTGGATGACGCCATGTTCTTCTGGGGCTTCCCTGTGATGATGGCACAAGCCTGTGAGATGGAGGAGCCTGTCTTGGCTGCAACTGGCCCACAACTTAGGCCGTGCGAAGACCTGAGCTCAGTCTGGGGTTTGCCTTTGGACCTGGGTCTTGGGCCAGGGCCAGAGCTCGGTCTGGAAATGGGGTCAGAACTCAGTCCACCCCTGGGATTAACCCTCAGCCTATAACCAGAATCTGGGCTCACACCGGGGCCACAATGGAGACTCAGCTCAAGGGCAGGGAGCAGTTTCTTGATGTGAAGTTTAAAGATTTCTACAAACGTAACCCACGGCTAAAGCATTGTGGGCATCCAGCTCTCAGCATGCTGTGACTGAAATGCATCATTCCCCTCCACGACGTGAGGGTACCTTCCTGCCCACATGCAACATGAATGTGGCCGTTTTTAAGAACAAAAAGACTGATGTTAGCCATTTGTCTTCTGCAAACAGCCTGTCTGCCAAAACCACTCTGCCACTCGATGCCGAAAGACACCTGCTACAGCCATATCTTTGTGTCTTGTGATGCCAGACAGGCAGGAGGAAAAGCAAAAATAAATATTCCTTGAATATGTCCAAAGATCCAGGTTTGGGCCCTCTGTCTCTAACACCCCTACCCTGGCCAGAAGGGGAGACCCAGGGACAGAGGGCCACAGTGGGTATTTCTCGTGGCTGTGGCACAGACACTGGGAGGCAGGCACCAGGAGCAGAGGGAATGAGTCAAGCATGGGTCAGAGAGCAGAGGAGAGCAGCCCAAGGATCCAGGGGTCGGAATGGGCCTGGAGAGGAGGTGGCAGGAAGGGAGTCAGCAGTGGCGGCCAAGGCTTCTGCTTCAGTGGCAACCAGTACCCCAGGCACTTTGCCAGAGACAAGAACCAGGACAGAAGGTGCAGTGGATACAGCCCGGAGGGGAGCTGGTCCCCTCTTCCTCCAGGCAAGGGCTGTTCAAGGGCTACATCAGCCCTCCTCACCCCATAGCTCCAGATACCCCTTCCTCCTTCCACATTCCACATCCTCTCCCTTTGTGGGGAAAGCAGCCTTGCCTGTATACAGCCTTCTCCACCTCTCTCCAAGCCTTGATTTCTCCTGCACTCTGTAGACTCGAGTCCCTATTTCACCCCTCAATTCTTTTACTGAGATGGTTCCAGAAGGCAAATTCCTCCACAGCATTAAAAAATAATTTATAGAAATAATGTTCCTTTAATAAAAGCCACATAGAATTATACAATTTTTATAGTGCATGACCGAACAAGAAAAGTCTGAACTCTTGTATAAAAATGAATCTCTCCTGCTCCCATGCTCAGAACAATACCACCTCCTTCAGCTAACATAATATATTGACTTTGAAAGTTTAACTTGCAGTGTCATTGGGCCGAGCTGGCCACTCATTCTGCTCCAAAGAGCTCCCCCAAAGACGGCCTCTTCCAGCGTGGCTCTTAAATATGACGGCAGGAAAAACAAACTTGCTTCTGCTGCTCGCTCGCGCGCGCTCTCTCTCTCTCTCTCTCTCTATATATATATATATATATCAGTTAGTGGCTAAATTGCATTGCAATTGATTGCAAAATTGCTTTCATAATGAGATTTAGACACCAGGAAATAGCTTTTTTTCTCCAACATACCCAAAGTGAACTTGGCCACTTTGACAACAAATTGTCTCCCTGGCTTTTCCCTAATCATGTATAATTTGGATATTAGCAGAGAAGAGGGATATGGGCTGCCTTGGAAAGAGATGACTCAAGCCAGCAGTTCCTCCCCACTCCCAGCAGGGTTGGTGACCTGGCAGCCCCTTCCTCCCAGAACTCTTCAGAACACTTTCATCCCCCTTCCTGTTCTACCCAAGGTTGCACTGTCAGGGCATCATCTTTTTTTTTTTTTTTTTTGAGACAGAATCTCACTCTGTTGCCCAGGCAGGAGTACAATGGCACAGTCTCAGCTCGCTACAACCTCTGCCTCCCGAGTTCAAGCAATTCTCCTGCCTCAGCCTCCTGAGTAGCTGGGATTACAGGCACACGCCACCACACTTGGCTAATTTTTGTATTTTTAGTAGAGATGGGGTTTCACCAAGTTGGCCAGGTTGGTCTGGAACTCCTGATCTCGTAATCCACCCACCTAGGCCTCCCAAAGTGCTGGGATTATAGGCGTGAGCCACCGCCCAGCCCAGAGCACCACCTTTTGCGGTCCAGGATGCTCCTCCATCTCAGTCCACCTTAGTATGTGCCTCTCCCCCGGAGGGAAATAAGAGATCCCCTTCGAACATGTGCCTGAGGGACCCACTCCGCTGGCAGGACCCAGTGAAAACCTCAAGCGCTTCAGAATCTAGTGAGGGAAGTCTGCGTATTCCGTTGCTGAAGACACAGGTGCTCTTTGTGCCCTCCTAGATCCCCTTTACAGCCAGTGCTGTGAATATTGGATGCTAATGGCTGACAGCACCCCATTCTCCAGAGCAGCCTGTTTTTGTAAATAAAGTTTTATTGGAACACAGCCACGCCCATTCATTTAATTGTCTGTGACAGAGTTTGCAGTTCAATGGCAGAGTTGAGTCATTGCAACAGAAACTGTGTGTCCCACAAAGCATAACATATACACTACCTGGCCCTTAACAGAAAAAGTTGGCTCTAGAGAATGAGTTTCTGCCAATGCACCTCCTCTTAAAAATCTTGCTGCCCACAGCCCAGTTCATGACTAACGCAGGGATCTGAAAAGCCCACCTGCTTGTCTCAAGATGGGGCCCAGCTGTGCACTACGGGCCACACTCCAGAGTGTCCCACAGGGTCAGGCTGAGGCTAGAGCCAGCTGAGAGCCCCTGTCTGCCTGGCTCCTGCCCCCTGCCCTCTCTCATCATCCTGTTCCCCTTCGTCTCGGAGCACTTCCACGATAAATCACGCCCCAGAAGCCCTGTCTTGGGTTGTTTCTAAGGATCCTGACTTATAAAAAATAATTCATGAGAACCTTTTTATCCCACAACCTCTTGCATGGAAACCCAGGTTTTCAAACAGATGGAACAGAGTGGTGGGGGAGCCCCGCTTACTCAGCATTGCCTTCTATTTGGGTGAGGGAGAAGGGACAAGATGGAGGAAGGTGAACAAAATAGAGCAGTACCTGTTGTTTCCGGGTTCTTCATCACCAAATTACCCGCCCGCAGGAAAATGCAGCCCGCGCCCGGGAAGATGCAGATCAACCAAGCATGCGCCAGGTGACGTCAATCCGAAGAGACGGAGACTTACCTGGCCGCACCTAGGGAACGCCCCTATCACGCCCTTGTCCCGCCCACTGCCCGCCCCCTTCCAGTACCAATGCATAAAAGCCCGCTGCCGGCAGGAGCCTGCGTGACTTCTTCAGCGCCTGCATTCGTGGACCGAGTAACCTCACTCGAGAGGGCCGGCTCGACTTCCCTGGCCCCCCACACCTGAGGACCAGGTAACCTCGCCCGAGAGTGTATGCATATTTGCAATAATGGGCTGCCGCTTTCTTATGTACTTTGGCCTCATGTTTAATTACTTAACTCTCCTAAATTAAGTTACATTAAATTAAATTAAGACACCTTCCTCTTCAGCAGCCCCTGGAGTGCCTCCTCAGATTTCCAAGAGCCTCGAAAATTGTTGCCCTGGGGTGTGTGCTCTCCCACCCCGGCTGGGAACTTTCCCTGACTCCCTGCTCCTGGAGATAACTCTCTCACTCAGAACCTGAAGCATGGCCTGGCCCCCAGGCACACGTCCCCACCTGCTGGCTCTCGTGGTGGCTTGTGCCTGGACTTCCTTTTTTCTTTTATTAAGACGGAGTCTCACTCTGTCGCCCAGGCTGCAGTGCAGCCACGCAATCCGGCTCACTGCAACCTCTGCCTCCCAGGTTCAAGCAATTCTTCTGCCCCAGCCTCCCAAGTAGCTGGGATTACAGGCGCCCACCACCATGCCCAGCTAATTTTTGTATTTTTAGTAGAGACAGGGTTTCACCATATTAGCCAGGATGGTCTTGATCTCCTGACCTTGTGATCCACCCACCTCGGCCTCCCAAAGTGCTGGAATTACAGGCATGAGCCACCGCACCCGGCCCTTATCTGGCCTTCTCTCTCTGCCACAATGTGAACTACTCTGTGACCCCTTCATCAACATGCCGTATGCTTGGCACTGGGATTGCAGAGATGAGTAAGACAGGATTCCTACCCCCACAAGTTCGCAGAGTGAGAGGGAAGAGGAAGAAATAAGCACACTGATGGATGAGGAGGCCAGGCAGTCAGAAAGTCAGAGGAGCCTTTGCAGAAAAAGGAAAATTTGCACTGGGCTTTGAAGGATGTGTAGGAGTTCGTGAGGAGTGAAGCCAAGGAGCTCAGCACTCTCTGCTCACATTGGGTGTTCTTCAATGCTTGTGAGGCGAATCCACAATGAGGTGCCCACGGTGGGACAAGGCCACAGCCAGAGGGAGCCTGGCCCAAGTCTGGGACTGAGTCTTCATCCCTTGCTCACCTCTCTGGGCGACTTTGGGTAAGTTCAGAGGGGCCAGGACCCAACCAAAGGGTCAGATACACCTTCCCGGGAAGTGATGCTTCTTCCGAGATTTAAAGGACAAGGGCACACAAAGCAAACAAAGAAGCAGGGAATGGACGTTCTAAGAGGAAAGAACAGTCAGTATCAAGCCCTGCAGGGAGGGGGTGGAGAGCGAGATTTGTGACAGTCACAAGCAACCGAGGAAATTCACATGAGGGCGGAGCAGAGTGAGAAGGGGGATGTGGGAGAGGAGGGCAGAGCCCCTGGGTCCCTGAGCCAGAGAAGGAAGCTCCGTCTCTTGGGAAGTTCTTTAAAGCAGAAATAACACGAGCAGGTGTGCATTAGAAAAGACATTGCTCTGGTTTCTAGAAAGAGAAGAGATTTAGGGAAGCCACTGATGGCCTCCAGTGAGAACAGACAGAAGGGTTTGCAGCAAGTCCAGACTGGAAGCAACGACAGCCAGGACAAGGTGGACAGAAATGGGCAGATCCAAGAGCAATTTGGGAGGTAAAATGGATGAGACAGGAGCTAAAATGGACAGGATGTGGTCAGATATGGCAGATGAAAAGGAAGAGGTCAGGGCCTATCTGCCTTGGGTCTGTGGAGGATCACTAGCATCGCGGACTGAGGCAGAGCCTGTGGTGCCTCCCAGGGCCTCAGTTTCCCCTACTGTACATGGAGAGGCTGGTGCGATGCTCTCCCAGGGCCCCTCCGGCGCAGGTATCCTAATGAGCAATTCATCATGGTGCCGAGCGCTTCGGAGGCAGAGGTTACATAATCCTCACAGCAATCCCAGAAGTCAGATCTGTTATTATGACCATTTTGGAGGATTCGGGCTCAGAAAAATGAAGAAATTTGCCCAAGATCCCCCAGCTAGTAAGCGGGAGGCTGAAACCTGGGTCATATGAATCCAGAGTGCATGTCCTCACCCACCTCACCACAGCATCCTGCGTTCTGTTCCAGATCTCAGGAGATGCTGCCGTTCACTTTTCTTGTCCCTGGGTTGCTACATAACCCCTGTCTCTCCACCTGCCCTGGGTATCCTTTCAAGGACCCTCTCCACAACACCTGAGGGAAGTAAAGTTTGTATCTGCCACTTGAAGTCCCTGACATTTCTGTTCCAATGACCTTAGGGAATCAACTCTGCAGAGGTTCTAACGTAGACTCATCAAGAAATCTAGAAACCATTACCAACACCAATTCAACAGTACAGAGCACCTGCCTATTTCCATACTGGCTTGTGTATTAATTAGGAGACACCAGCGACTGCTGGAAAAGGACACACACTTTAAGGTTTTAGTGCAATAAAAGATTATCTCTCATTCAGCACGGGTGTTCCTGGTTGGTGGATAAATTCTCTCCATATAAAGATTCAGAGCTCCAGGTTCCTTCCATACAATGTCTCCACCACCCTCTAGGGAAGGGCTTGGTAAAGTTTTTTTTTTTTTTTTGAGATAGAGTTTCACTCTTGTTGCCCAGGCTGGAATGCAATGGTGCAATCTCAGCTCCCTGCAACCTCCTCCTCCCAGGTTCAAGCGATTCTCCTGCCTCGGCCTCCCAAGTAGCTGGGATTACAGGCATGCACCACCACACCCAGCTAAATATTTTTGTATTTTTAGTAGAGACGGGGTTTCACCGTATCAGCCAGGCTGGTCTTGAACTCCTGACCTCAGGTGATCTGCCCGCCTCAGCGTCCCAAAGTGCTGGGATTGCGGGCATGAGCCACCAAGCCAGCCAAGGCAAACTTTTTTGTAAAGGTCCAGATAGTAAATATTTTAGGCTTTGTGGGCTGGATCACATCCGTCACAACTATTCGACTCTGCTCTTGCAGGGCCAAAGCAGCCAGATTATATCAGAAGAACTCGCTCCTGATGTTTAACATGGGTTCTTTTCTATTTCCTAAGTGTCTCGGCTGGGTTGAGAAATAAAGGGAAAGAGCACAGGAGACAGAATTTAAAGCTGGGTGTCCGGGAGAGACATCATATGTCGGCAGGATCCGTGATATTCCCCAAGCCGTAAAACCAGCAAGTTTTTATTAGCTATTTTCAAAAGGGGAGGGAGTACACGAATAGGGTGTGGGTCACAGAGATCACATGCTTCACAAGGTGATAAAATATCACAAAGCAAATGGAGGCAGGGCGAGATCACAGGACCACCCGACGAGGAGAAATTAAAATTGCTAATGAAGTTTTGGGCACGCATTGTCATTGATAACATCTTATCAGGAAACAGGGTTTGAGAGCAGATAACCTGTCTGACCACATTAGGTGGGAATTTTCCTAGTCCTAATAAGCCTGGGAGCGCTATAGGAGACCGGGGCTTATTTCATCCCTTCAGCTTGACCACAAAAGACGGATGCCTTAAAAGGAATCATCTATAGGCCTACCTTCAGGGCGCACTCTCTTTCTCAGGGATGTTCCTTGCTGAGAAAAAGAATTCAGCGATATTTCCCCTATTTGCTTATGAAAGAGGAGAAATATAGCTCTGTTTCCGTCCAGCTCACCGGCAGCCAGTTCAAAGTTACCTCTCGTTCCCCAAGCATCGCTGTTATCCTGTCCTTTTTTTTTTTTTTTTTTTCTTTTTGAGATGGAGTCTTGCTCTGTCGCCCGGGCTGGAGTGCTGTGGCCGAATCTCAGCTCACTGCAAGCTCCGCCTCCCGGGTTTACTCCATTCTCCTGCCTCAGCCTCCGGAGTAGCTGGGACTACAGGCGCCCGCCACCTCGCCCGGCTAGTTTTTTGTATTTTTAGTAGAGACGGGGTTTCACCGTGTTAGCCAGGATGGTCTTGATCTCCTGACCTCATGATCCGCCCGTCTCGGCCACCCAAAGTGCTGGGATTACAGGCTTGAGCCACCGCGCCCGGCCTATCCTGTTCTTTT
This sequence comes from Piliocolobus tephrosceles, assembly GCF_002776525.5. Taxonomy (NCBI): domain Eukaryota; kingdom Metazoa; phylum Chordata; class Mammalia; order Primates; family Cercopithecidae; genus Piliocolobus; species Piliocolobus tephrosceles. Next base: position 6,147,253 of record NC_045449.1, read on the forward strand.
TTAAGATGCCCAGATTTCATATTGTTCAAACACACATGTTCTACAAACAATTTGTGCAGTTGACACAATCACAGGGTCCTGAGGCAACATTCATCCTCCTCAGCTTACGAAGAAGATGACGGAATTAAGAGATTAAAGTAAAGACAGGTATAGGAAAACACAAGGGTATTGATTGGGGAAGTGATAAGTGTCCATGAAATCTTCACAGTTTATGTTCAGAGATTACAGTAAAGACAGGTGTAAGAAATTATAAAAGTATTAATTTGGGGAACTAATAAATGTCCATGAAATCTTCACAATTTTTGTTCTTCTGTCCCGGCTTCAGCCGGTCCCTCGTTTGGGGTCCCTGACTTCCCGCAACAAGATTATACATTAAATGAATGGGCATGGCAATGTTTCAATAAAACTTTATTTATAAAAAAAAAGCAACAACTAGACACAGCTCCATGATCCAAGAAAACTTTTTACAAAAGCAAGCAGCAAACCCAGTTTGGCCCATGGGCTGTCTTTTGCTTCTTCCAACTGGCAAAGGAGAGCAGGGGGGTGAAAGACACCCACTGAAACTCCTTCAACCAGTGTCACACAGCACTTCCACATCTGTCTGCATGTTGCTGTCTAGATGAGAAGTGCGGTCCCTGGCTGGGCAGTCACTTTCCAGCAGCAGAGCTACGTTGTGGGCGGACAACGTGGATCTTTGGTGATCAGATCCCAAATTCTCTGGGAATTTAGGTCCAGCTAACACCTACCGAGTGTCTCCCGTGTGTGGCAGCTTCTATGCTCTGTCTGGGCACACAGAGGTTCAAAAGATGCTCCAGCCCTAGAGGGATCAGAGTCTAATTTAAATTGAAAAAGAGAAAGATCTTATTCCTAAGATTTCAGCTCTTTTTCTGAGGCTTTTACCTTTGAAACAGGTGCCCAAAATGCCAGGCCGATTACAAGTGGCTCACATCTGTAATGAGGTGTGGGAGGATCACTTGAGGCCAGGAGTTGAAGACCAGTCTGGGCAATGCAGCAAGATCTCACCCCCACCCCCTGTCACCACAAAAAAAAAAAAAAAAAATAAAAAATTAGCCAAGCATGATGGCATGTAACTGCAGTCCCAGCTACTCGGGAGGCTGAGGTGGGAGGCTCCTGAGTCCATTAGTTTGAGGCTGCAGTAAGCTATGATTGTGCCACTTGTACTCCAGGATCAGTGACAGAGCAAGACCCCATCTCTGAAAAAAAGAAGAGGCAGAGAACTCATAGAGACTTCTTCACAGGGCAGGAGCTATTCTGTTTTATATACTTACACATTTATATATTCAATATATATATTGAATCCTAGAGCTCAGTATAGGGCCAGGTATACAGAGGGGTGTCAGTATTTGCTGAATGAATGAATGAAATTGTGACTCATCTGCAAAGCTGGAACCTTGAGGGCTAGTGCGGGACACTTTTTGTACTCGATGGTTTTAGAATCTAAACCAGGGAATCTGTCTTAGATCTGTGCAATGTCAGAATATCAAAGGAGGATCATTTGTATCCAAACAGAAGAGTAAAAACTTAGATCCATCATGTAGACATTTGGTCTGTAAGAGGAATTCTGGTCCAGAAGACCTCACTCTTAGGATCTGTGACAATAATAGCCACAGCATAGTACTATACAATTTTGTGGGTTTTTTGTGACGGAATCTTGCTGTGTTGTCCAGGCTAGAGTACACTGATGTGATCTCAGCTCACTACAACCTCCACCTCCCAGGTTCAAGCAATTCTCCTGCCTCAGCCTCCTGAATAGCTGGGATTACAGGTGTCTGCCACCACGCCCAGCTAGTTTCGTGTGTGTGTGTGTGTGTGTTTAGTAAAGACGGGGTTTCACCATGTTAGTCAAGCTGGTCTCGAACTCTGACCTCAGATAATCCACCAGTCTCTGCCTCCCAAAGTGCTGGGATTACAGGCGTGAGCCACCATGCCCAGCCGTAATACTATACAATTTTTTGCAGCTTCTAAGATGCACCTATGCCCATGTGCTGTTGTGAAACCTCATGCACGACCTTAGGTGGACAAGATAAGCTCCACTCTCCCCCTTTTACAGAAGAGAATACTGAAGCCCTGAGAGATAAAGTGGATCCCTCAAGGAAACTCAACTAGAAGGTCCTTGAACCAGGCCTGGAGGCCATGAGTGATCTTGAATCACAGAGGTCCTATCCCTTCTCCTCGCCTGTACCTGCAGCTCTAGCTTGAGAACAAAGTAGCCAGTAAGCATGGGTTTCTAGAATTTAGCTCATGTTTACAACTTTTTTTTTTTGAGACGGAATCTCACTCTGTCTCCCAGACTGCTGTGCAGTGGTGCGATCTCAGCTCACTGCAAGCTCCGCCTCCCGGGTTCACGCCATTCTCCTGCCTCAGCCTCCCGAGTAGCTGGGACTACAGGCGCTGCAACCACACCCAGCTAATTTTTTAGTATTTTTAGTAGAGACGGGGTTTCACCGTGTTAGCCAGGATGGTCTGGATCTCCTGACCTTGTGATCCGCCCACCTTGGCCTCCCAAAGTGCTGGGATTATAGGTGTGTGTTGTTTTTTGTTTTGTTTTTGAGACGGAGTCTTGCTCTGTTGCCCAGGCTGGAGTGCAGTGGCCTGATCTCGGCTTACTGCAAGCTCCGCCTCCCGGGTTCACGCCATTCTCCTGGCTCAGCCTCCCGAGTAACTGGGACTACAGGCTCCTGCCACCACGCCCCGCTAATTGTTTTGTATTTTTAGTAGAGACTGGGTTTCACTGTGTTAGCCAGATGGTCTTGATCATGTTTAAAACTTTTATATCAACTTGCATCTTCTCTGAAAAGAATTGGTCCAAGGCATGTGTGTATTTCAAATAAAAGGAGTTCTAATTTTGTGAACTTTATGAAATGAAACACCCTGAAGCATGTCTCACAAATGAGATTGAATTTACACAAAATCAAGAGATGGGGCTGGGAGACACTCTCTTATACTCTGACCTCTGGCAAGCCACTTCCTCACTCAGGAGTTTATTCTCAGCTCTTACAAGGGGGTGGGAGCCCGGATCTCTGGAGTCTTTCTCAACTCAAAGAAAAATGCTATAATCAATTATCTCTGGGCATTCGGCCAACATTGTTACATTCTCTCAATATCCCATTCTGTAGGCTTCAAGGGAAGGCAAAGGTATTTGCGGTTCACTCAAAGGAGGCCCGGGTGATCTCCCTCCAGGCCATGCAGGTGACCTCTGGACCTGAGCGTCCAGCCAGATAGAGCTGGGGGCGTCGGAAGGTAGGTCAGTTGCTGCTGAGTTTTCAGTTAAGTTGGTTGCCGTGAGCCAGAACATTGCGTAGACTCCTCAGACCCACATCACAAGCTGCTATTCCCAAACTATCACTTTGCAAGGACTCTGACCCTGGGCAACATCCCTTTCTCTTCATCTTCAGAAAGTGATAATTATTGTGATTATGAGCTATTAAAGTAATAATAACTAGCAGGCAATGGAGTGGCCCAGGCAGTACCCTGGGCCTCTGCCGTCACACAGGGAGGGAGGCTGGGCAGCCAGTTCCCCACGAGCACAGAGAGCTGCACCTCCGGCTCACCCAGAATCTGCCCCAGCAGGCAGTTCTTCGAGCACGTCCTCTGCAGAGCCACCTAAGAGGGGAGGAAAGAAATCGGCCAGAAGTTGGTCTGGTGGGAATCGCCAAAAGAGAGCCCGTGTGCTGGGAAGGACGCGTTGGACGGAACTTCTCAGGGGTTTGTTACGAAGAGTAATGAGTGGCGTGCCAAAGTCAAGATTTTTATTTCTTATTTTTCAAAAGCCGCATTGATGGGAACAAGCTCACAATACAAACAGTGGTGATTGCAATCACTCGCCGTTCCCATGGCAACAGACAAGATTAAAAGGGCAAACAACGAAGCTGGAACTCTCTTTAGATTAAACGCTCCCGATTTTAATTGCCAGGCAGCACGCTGACACATGGAGTCCCCGGCTCACGGTTTAACAGGATCCAAACCTCTCCTCAGTTTCTAACCGGAGGCCATCCGGGACGACCACCTGGGCCCTCACTCCTCTCACCCAGAGCATGAAGCACAAGAAAGCATCAGGTTGCTCCTTGAATACCTCCAGCGACGGGGAACTCATTCCAACGGCTGGACATGAAGGCTCAGTCATGGGGCAGTCTTAGCAATCAGGGGAAAAAACCATGAGGGCATGGGTTCAGGCTGCTAAAATAAGAACCAAAAGGCAAAGGTTGATAATAGCATTAATTTTAATTAAACCTATGGTTCTCAGTGTTCTACCCTTGACCACAGGGAAACAGCACCGGTAACTTACCTTCAGCAGATAATTCCTATGTGTCACACATGCAGCGCTAGTCAATCTTTATGGGTGACTTCCCCTAACTCTCTCAACAGCCTGCAGCAAGCATTATTATAATTCCGATTTCGCAGATGAGGGGGCTGCAGCTCAGGGAGGTTAAGGCCAAGGTCACATAACCAGCGGTGGCAGAACCAAGACAGAAACTCAGACCCATTCGACCTCAGAGCCCAGGCTTTTGCTACCATTTTGCCCCTGGAGGAAGGAATCCGCTGGATTTGGAGACAGCTGCCTGGCAGGGGCAGGCAGTGGTGAGAAGGCGATGTCTCAGGGACCTCCAGTGGCATTGCCAAGCTGTTCTCTCTGAGCCTCCCCAAAAGGAAACTCCGGTCGTAGGGCTGCAGGCTCAGCTCGCCTCTCTGCCTGTGGCATCTGCAGGGTGACACTGTCACCGTTGCCTTCTTGAGGTTTTTCTTGTTTCCAAGGCTCCAGCTTTGCCAGCTCGAGCTTCCTTCTCCCCTGAGCCATGAGTTCCCTCCTCCCACAGCTGCCCCGCATTTGATCAGCCTGGCTCAAGCAATCTCTGCGGGTCCGGGGAGAAGCAGACCTTTGGAAAAGCAACACTGAAATAAAACAATCATGAATTCACAAAGAAAATGACGATTAAATACACCACCCAGAGTATCTGGTCTTTCTCCCGAGATAACAATGTCTGTCCCCAAACTCCAATCAGTCGCTATTTGCCTGTCAACTTTTTACTGTGCTCCTACTATGGGCCAGGCACTGTGCAAGGACTGGAGATTCAAACTGGATGAGATCTGGATTGTCCAGAGGGAGATTCGCGTGAGGAGAGTGGACAGGGGTGGCGGTCAGCAATCACAGAGCAAGGTCAACAGTGGCAAACGCTACAAGAGCAGAGGGGGGGCATCGCTGCTGATGTTGAGAGATGAGAAACGTGGCTCTCCTCTTGGAGATCCTGAAAGGCTTCTTGTAGGAGGGGGCCTTCTCAGTCACTCACTCCCTCACTAAGGCAATATTGACTAAGCCCCCACAGACACTCTGCTAGGGGCTGCGGATCTGAGGATGAACAAAACATGGTCCCTGCAGGCTGGAACTTATCATCTGGTGAAGAAGACAGTCATCTATTAAACCTAGCAAAAGTGCCCTAAAGGATAAAAAGAGGACTCTAGGGTTAAGTAAAGCAAAGCAAACGATCATGTCTTGGAGGTTCAGCGGAACTTCCTAAGAAGAGTAGCACTGCGGCTGGGATGGGGATGCTGAGGAGGCGCTAGATGGATGAAACTGATCAGGAGGGTGGCACTGGAAACGGATAGCACAAGCCAATAGGATAACGCGGGAGCCCCTGGTGAGAGCACTGTTTACACCGAAGAGGGAAGAGTCAAAAGAAATCAAGAAGGGATAGCACAGTCCCCTGGGGTTTGTAACAGTAAGGAGCCCCTCCTATCCCTACATCGAAAGGAGAGAGCCTCTGAAGGGAACTGCAGGGAGAGAGAGCTGTCAGGACCAAGACATACAACCTGCCCAAGGCGGCCAGCAGGGGAGAAGCTGGGGAAGCAAACACTGACCACATTCTTTTCCCTACCATTTGATCGCCTGCCAAGGCCTGCCTCTGGCCAAACCCAACTGGAAGCCAGAAAGCATAGGATCATCTTGGTTAGGCTCACAGAGTCAACCTCGCAAGGGGCGGAGAGAAGTGGACAAGAATGGAGGGGCCCATGGATGCATCCAGCCTGAGGGAGGAGTGTGCACAGCCAGAGTGACCAGGTGCAACAATCTCTGCTCCTCCCCAAAACCCCGTTAACATGACTGGGCAGACAAGGAGGAAGGAGCAGCTGAGAGAGTATGGCAAATGTGAGACAGGCGGGACAGTGACAACTGGCCCAGGAAATGAGAGAGAGTTCATTTCTACAGAAGCCTCAGTTGCTACAGAGGGAAGATCAATGACAAGCAAATGTTAATCCCGCCATGCCCCAGGAAGCTTCAGGAATTAGGGACATCCGGTGATGTTGAGGGTGGTGGCTCAGACCAAGGCTGAACAAAGGAATTGGTGTCTCCCAGGTCTTGTCCTTCATCCCCAACAGTCAGGGGCCTCACTTGCCCTCCCTGCAAGGTAGAAGCAATTGATTAGGGAATTGGACCAGCAGAGCTCCTGACTCAGGGATACGGGCACATCAGAGGGCCAGTGTGAGAAACGATGCATCCTACAGGCTAAGTTCTCCAGCTCCATCTGCTTGCTTGTTTGCCAGTCAAACACATATCTCCAAACAGGACACTGGATTATTTGTTTCTGGGGAAATAAAAGACCCATGAGAAAACCCCTACCAGATGCTGAAGTTGAGAGTCCCCCACATGGCTGGGCCCTGCTCCTTTATTCTACAGTAAAGCCCCTCACCCATCAACAGGCCTAGCCCACCTGCAGAGAGTCCAACCAACCTTTTAGTGTCTCGCTCTTAAATATGCGTGGGTTGGTGAGAATCTCTAGACATTTGGGGAAATTTTTCAATATAAGAGACCAAAACAGACATAGATAGAAGAAGGACCTCTGCTGAAATAGAGCCAATACAGTAAGCAAAAGGAAAACTTCAAAGACCTTATAATTAATATCCTCAGGGAGATTAAAAAAGAGATATTGTTCCCGTGAAACAAGAACAAGATCTCATAAGACAGAGGCAATCAGAAAATAAGAGCTCTTAGAAATTAAAACTACAGAGGCCAGGTGCGGTGGCGCACACATGTAACCCCAGCAATTTGAGAGGCCGAGGGAGGCAAATCACCTGAGGTCAGGAGTTCAAGACCAGCCTGGCCAACATGGTGAAACCCCATCTCTACTAAAAATACAAACATTAGCCAGGCATGGTGGCGGGCGCCTGTAATCCCAGCTACTCGGGAGGCTGAGGCAGGAGAATGGCGTAAACCCAGGAGGCGGAGCTTGCAGTGAGCTGAGATCCAGCCACTGCACTCCAGCTTGGGCGACAGAGCGAGACTCCGTCTCAAAAAAAAATAACAAAAAGAAAAAGAAAAAGAAATTAAGTATATGGTATCAGTAATACGAAAATCAGTAGAAAGGTTTGAAAATGAAGTTGAGTGTTGTATGAAAGGAGAGAAGGTTAGCACTCCCCTTGACAAGGATGGAAGAGGCCTTCGGGCCTGACAACACGCATACGGTTAAGGCATTGCCACCTACTTCGTGGCATCTAACCATCGTTTTTAAGGATGACCAACTCTTGGATGATGGCAAGACCCTGGGCGAGTGTGGCTTCACCAGTCAAACAGCATGGCCACAGGCCCCAGCCACAGTGGGGCTGGCCTTCCGGGCAGATGACACCTTTGAGGCCCTGTGCATCGAGCCGTTCTCCAGCCCACCTGAGCTGCCCGATGTGATGAAGCCCCAGGACTCGGGAAGCAGTGCCAATGAACAAGCCGTGCAGTGAGGACCCCCAAGAGGCCCATTCCCCCCAATAAAAGAGATTTGGGAGGCAAAAAAAAAAAAAAAAAAGAAAGAAAATGAAGTTGAACAAATATCCCAAAAACAGGATAGGAAAAAAGATGGTCAATAGGAAATAAAGAATATAAAATTGAGAATATCAATCTATGAGAGCCAATATTTAGCTGACAGGAGTCTCAGAGGGAACAGAAAAAAAATCGTAAGAAAAATGATCAAAGAAATTCTAAACGAAATTTTATCCAAATCAAATGACAAGTATTTCCAGATTGAGTGGGTTTATTGAGGGCCCATAGCAAGGAAACTAAAAGGCCCACCAAAGCATATTACTCTGCGTATTAGCTCATTCTCATAAGACATACCTGGGACTGTGTAATTTATAAAGAAAAAGAGGTTTAATGGACTCACAGTTCTGCGGGGTTGGGGAGGTCTCATGAAACTTACAGTTACAGTGGAAGGGGAAGCAAACATGTCCTTCTTCGTATGATGACAGCAAGGATAAGTGCTGAGCAAAAGGGGGGAAAGCCCCTTATAAAATCATCAGATCTCATGAAAACTCACTCCCTATCACAAGAACAGCATGAGGGTCCCTGACCCCATGATTAAATTACCTCCCACCTAGCCCCTCTCATGATGTGTGGGAATTATGGGAACTACAATGCAAGATGAGATTTGGGTGGGGACACAGTCAAACCATATCACCATGAAATTTCAGAATATCAAGAATAAAGATTGCAAAAGCTCCTAAGAGGAGGAAAACAGTCACATACCAAGGGTCAAGAAGACTAATGACTTTTGTGTATGTTATGTATTGAACTGTGTTCTCCTCAAATTCATATGTTGAAGTTTTAAACCCAATACCTCAGAAGGAGGCCTTATTTGGAAACAGTCTTTGCAGATGTAACTGGTTAAGATGAGGTCACATTGGAGCAGGCTGGGCCCCTAATCCAATACAATTGGTGTCCTTATATAGAAGAGAAATCTAGACACAGGCATGCACACAGGGGGATGCTATGTGAAGACGAAGGTAGAGATTGGGGTGATTCAGCAGAAGCCAGGGAAAATCAAAGAGAGCAGCAAACCTCTAGCAGCTAGGAGAAAGGCATGGAACAGATTCTACCTTACAGTCCCCAAAAGGGACTGACCCTGCTGACACCTTGATCTTGGAATCATAGCCTCTAGAACTGTGAGACATTTCTAGTTTTTTTGTTTTGTTTATTTGTTTGTTTGTTTTGGTGGAGGGAAAACACTTGGATTTGACAGGGTCTCCTTCTGTCTCAGGCTGGAGTGCAGTGGAGCAATCACCTCAACCTCCTGGGCTCAAGCAATTCTCCCAACTTGGCCTCCCAAGTAGCTGAGACTACAGGCACACACCACCGTGCCCGGCTCATTTTTGTATTTTTTGTAGAGACAGGGTCTCCCTATGTTGCCCAGGCTGGTCTCAAACTCCTGGGTTCAAGCAATCTTCCCACCTCAACCTCCCAGAGTGCTAGGATTACAGGCATAAGCCACCACACCCAGCCAAATTTATGTTGCTTAAACCAACCAGCTTGTGATACTTCATTATAGTGGCCCTAGGGAATGAATATGTTATGTGAACAAATGAAGTGACCATAAAGAGCCACTTCAAAATTCTGAAAGTCATCTCTAATCTAGAATTCTATAACCAGCCAAATATCAGTCAACTGTGAAAGCAAAATAAAGACATTTTCAGACATGTAGTATCTCAAAAAATAAGAATACCTACCATGCACCTTTTCTCAGAAAACTACTGGAGGATGTACTACACCAAACAAAGGAGTAGATCATGAAAGAGGAAGACTTAAATTCCACGAAATAAGGAATATAACACACAGGAGGCAAAAAGATGTCCCAGAATTGCAACTGGGCAGGAAGCCTAAAGACCAAGTAGTCCAGACTAAAACAGCAGAATGTAAAAGGAACAGAATCAGAAGGAAAAACATTAAAAGCAGAGACATTAACTAATTATCGACCATATGGAAAATAATATTGAGAAGAATTTTACAGTATCAAAGGAGTATCTGGAAAACATCACTGACTGATGCCTAGAAAACTCAGCAAATGCATTGTTGGACAATGATTTATTGAGCACCTTCTAGATGCCTGGCATCATTCTAAGCACTGGGAACACAGCAGTAAATAAAGCAGATAAAAATCCCTGCCCTCACGCAGCATATGTTCTAGTGAAGGAAATCAGACAATAATGGAAATAAGTGAAATCTATAGCATATTAGATGATCACTGTGCTACAGAGAAAAGTAAAATGGGAATAGGGATGCCAGCATGAGGTTTGAGGTTTAGCTTTAGATAGTCAGGGAAGGCACCATGGCAAAAGTCCTGAAAGAGGGGAAGGAGAAAACCATGCAGATACCTGGGGAAGCAAATGCATAGCACATGCAAAGTTTCTGCAAAGGGAGCATACCTGGCAGGTCAGGAAACACCAAGGAGGCTTGTGTGGCTGGAGTGGATTGAACCAGAGAAGATTTGCATTGCAATAGAATAGAAGCGTGACATGATCTAACTTACCTTTTAAAACAGTCACTCCAGCTTCTGTGTTGAAATAGACTGTCAGGGAACAATGGTGGAAGTAGAGAGACCAATTATGAGGCAGATTGTAAACATCTGGATGGGAGTCAGTGGTGGCATGGGCTAAGGCACTAGCAGTCAGAAAGGGTAAGAGACAGATTGTGGCTGTGTTTTGCAGGTAGAGGTAATGAGAATTTGCCAAGATTGGATGTGGAGTATAAGAGCCAGCAAAGCATCAGAGGAACTTCAAAGCTCCTCGTCTGAACTGTTGCAGGCTGGAGGGACTGGTAGCTAGGCTAGAGAAAGATGCAGGTGAATATTGTGGGGTGGTGGAGAGCATAGAGGTTGTACTTTAGGCACATTAGCAAAGCTTATCAGACACCTGTGATGGTTGATGTTAGGTGTCAATTTGACTGGACTGAAGGATGCCTAGATGGCTGGTAAAGTATTGTTTCTGGGTGTGTCTTTGAGGGTGTTACCAGAGAAGACTGACATTTGAGTCAGTGAACTGGGAGAGGAAGACCCACCCTCAGTGTGGGTGGGCCCCATCCAATCAGCTGCCAGTGCAGCTAGCACAAAGCAGGTGGAATAAGATGGGATAGCCTTGCTTGCTGAGTCTTCTGGCTTTCATCTTTCTCCTGTGCTTGATGCTTTCTCCTACTCCTCCTGCCCTTGGACATCAGACCCCAGTTTCTTCAGCCTTTGGACTCTGGGACTTGCACCAGTGGCTTGCCAGGAGCTCTTGGTCCTTTGGCCACAGACTGAAGGCTGCACTGTCAGCCTCCCTGGTTTTGAGGCTTTTGGACTTGGACTGAGTCACTACCACCTTCTCTCTTCCCCAACTTGCAGACGGCCTACTGTGGGACTTTGCCTTGTAACCATGTGAGCCAATTCTTCTTAATAAACTCCCTTTCATATATAGATAGATCCTACTGGTTCTGTCCCTCTGGAGAATCCTGACTAACACAACACCCAAGTGAAGAATTTGAGGTCATTGCGTACAGAGGTCTGGAGCACAAGGTAGAGGTGTGGGCAGAGAAGGGAATATGGAAGTGATCAGTACGTTCTTGGTATTCAAAGCCACAGAGACAGGATGAGATTGAACAAAATAGGAAGAAAATGAAAACCCAAACAATTACGAGAAAAGAAGCCTCATCATAGCGTATCGCTGGCTTGACAGTGAACAACAGTTATAGAGTCATAATAATAGAAACACAAGACTGTGACTTAACCAAAATTGTGATGTCACTGTGCTGGGAAGATAGAAAAATGAAGATGGAAAATAAAGGAAGAGCTGGGAGGTAAGATCTAAGAGTGCCAATGCCTGGTCTTTATACTAGAAAAGAAACAGATCGTGTTGGAAATCTGTCACTCAAGACTGGATAGTAAGAGATACACCTGGTTCAGAGCAGGCTGAAAATCGCCCTAAAAGAAAGCACTGCAATTCCCCTTCCGTGTGTGCTGAGCACCCTCAACAGCTCTGTCCAGACCTGCGGGTGGCCAGATCCCTGGGAGGAAAAGGCGGGAGAGCTCTAGTTGGGTAAATGGCACATTTCTGGCAATGTGATTGTGTGTGTGCTGTAATTACTCAGCGATTGCAACTTCTAGCATTACTATTTACGTAAACCTGTGTCAAGATGCTGTGTTTGTTCAGTGGCCTAATACCACTACTGAACACATAGTTGAATAATTAAGTTGGAATTCACGTTTGGATATATATTAAAGGGTGTTATTAGTCCATTCTTGCACTGCTATAAAGAAATATCTGAGACTGGGTAATTTATAAAGAAAAGAGGTTTAATTGGCTCATGTTTCTGCAGACTGTACAGGAAGCATGGCTGGGGAGGCCTCAGGAAACTTACAGGCATGGTGGAAGGCAAAGGGGAAGCAGGCAAGTCTCAAATGGCTTGAGCAGGAGGAGGAGAGAGAGTGGGGAAGGTGCTACACACGTCTAAACAATCAGATCTCATGAGAACTCTATTAGGAGAACACCACCAAAGGGATAGTGCTAAACTATTCATGGAGGATCCAGCCCCATGATCCAATCACCTCCCACGAGGCCCCACCTCCAACACTGAGAATTACAATTGAACATGAGATTTGGGTGGGGACACAGATCCAAGTCTTATCAAAGGGATACTCTGATTCTAAACACACCCTTTCTTCCATTACATACTGATTGCCAGGAAGTTCATTCCTGAAAGAAGTACAACTTTTTTCCTGTAATTTTGTACTTTTTCAAGGCTACGAACAGTTCTACAAGAGAAAAATAAACTTTAGAACTGTCTGAAACAAAATGTTGTTATGAATTGGCCACTAAGATGAAGTGATGATGTGAGGTTTCAGATTTTATTAACTTAAACCATTTGGTATATGGATTTTTTTTTAATGAAACACAGACCTGTGACCCATTGGGCTTTGCAGGGATAATGAACAGGAGATAACTGAATTTCTTCTTCCACTCTGTTTTCCAGCTTCACGTATTTCTTTAAATAGATGCTCATGTTTTATTTTGCAATTTTGCTTTTCCTTTATTCAAAACCAGGATGGGCGTTTCTTCCCCAAGTGAATTTTAATGCAGCGGCTGCAGGCTGCAGAATAAAACCCCACTGGAGAAAGATGCTCCATTAAAGTAAGATTGAAGCCCAAATTGAATATTGAGAGCTAATCTTTGTGTACCTTTCGAATGGATGCAGTTTTTAAATTGGCAATTTGAAAAAGAATAAAATTGTTCAGAATATACAGTGCAATGGGAGAAAGTAGGTTGGGCAGTATTATTTTAATTCTAATTAGATGCATTCCCCTGTTTGAGATTTACTTACAGAGCAATCTTAGTTTTAATGGAAAGAAATGCTTATTGATGAATTTGATTACTACTATGGATTCTTACTTGCCTTTGGTGGCTACAGGATGAAGCCTTACAAAATGGGAAGTTAGGGATCCAGGCATAGAGTCCTTCTTCCTTGCTACCAACTGGAACTCTTGTGCCCAGAATGCAGTGGAATTTACTAAGAAATGCTAAATAGCTGTTTCTCTCTCTCTCTCTCTTTCTCTGTCTCTCTCTTTCTAGAGAGAGGATCTTTCTTTCTTTCTAGAGACAGGATCTCACTCTGTCACCTAGGCTGGAGTGCAGTGGCTATCATGGCTCATTGCAGTCTAAAATTCCCGGGTTCAAGCAACCCTCCGGCTTCAGGCTCTTGGGTAGCTAAGACGATAAGCGTGTGCTATGATGCCTGGCTCTTTTTTTCAAATGTATTTGTAGAGATAGGATCTCACTATGTGGCCCAGGTTGGTCTTGAACTCCCGGCCTGAAGTAATGTTACTTTAATTTAGATGTCCAGCCGGGCGCGGTGGCTCAAGCCTGTAATCCCAGCACTTTGGGAGGCCGAGACGGGCGGATCACGAGGTCAGGAGATCGAGACCATCCTGGCTAACACGGTGAAACCCCGTCTCTACTAAAAAAATACAAAAA